>NC_139963.1:58713649-58888689 GCF_963993115.1 Abramis brama | reverse complement strand
GAGTTGATAATTGTTTATGCTTTCTGTTCATTGGATGAACTGATAAAATTATCATACTATTGATTCTGCTACAGTAAATTCTGAAAATAATTAAAAATAATTAAAATATAAATTATTGATCATAATCCGTTATGAATAATAATTAAATATTCATAATCAATTATAACCAGTTATTATTGATTATTAATATTTCATATAGAGCTAATTTGCTTTACAAAATCTTCTGAGTTTTATGATGTAGGCCTTGTGTGTTAAAATGTATTATAATTTACATCTCAAAAGGATGCGCTTTGTGCATTCTCTGACATTATATTTATTTATTTAATTAATATTGAGTATCAATTGATGTTAAACAAAACGGTGTGTTATTTTCTCTGGCAACTAAACTTCCACACAAAAAAAAAAACAAACTTCCAAAGCAAAGCCATTGTGCGTTCTCTCCGCGCTCCGCAGCTTTTACACACAGTTTTGAGAACGGCCAGCTAAAAAAAATAGGCCAAAGAAGTAGACTAACGGCTAGTGTCCGGGAAATGCGAGGTACGTTCATATTTATAAATAAACATAGCTGATTTTGTCTACACCTAAATACATTTCCTAATAATAACAGTGATTAAGCCCAAATGTGGGTGGGGGTAATGAACACAATATGTTTTTTTGTTTTTTGGGGGTTTTTTTGCCCAAATGGTCTCCACTGCATTTTGTAATAATACAGCAACAATTTTTAACTGACCGTATTTGCCAGAAAATAAGTCGCATGCACATGAGTGCAAGTCACACCGGATCATGTTGAGAGAGAAACGCGTCATAAAAAAAAAAAAAAAAAAAAAAAATATATATATATATATTAGCCTATTCAGCAATAGTGTAAAAGACCTGTAAATAAAATACAACATTTACATGATAAACACTGTTAACATGTAGGCTATGTGTTGCCTATTTTACTTTCCCTTACTGTATGACAAATGAATGCAGAAAACAAGAAGAATGAAAAATAAGTAGCCATGTATAATAAAATAATATAGGCTCCATATATAAAAATAGCCTATACTGTGCCCTTTATTACAAACAACATTTAGCCTATTTTAAACGCCAAGCCTAAACAAATTTATTTAAATCGAAACGGTCGCGCATCTCTCATTCAGTCAAAAGTTTTCATATTTGCAATGTAACATGTGGATGCTAACTATTAATATAAAGAAGGCGTCATACTTCAGTCGAGTCCAGGCTAAATCAGCGTCTTCACAGCAAGGTAAATGTTTGGAATAACAAGTAGGACTGTGTGCGGCACAGCTTGCCCTTTATATTGTACAACAGACCAATTAAATTAGGCAGAATAACTTTTTATATGTTTGGTTGATTGTGTTTCATTTTTATAATGAACAGTCTGCGATATGAAGCAACGCCAGAACTGATACTATGTTGTGTGAGAGCGCGATGCGCGAGCGCCATCTCTTGGATTTGTTCCACTGCTGGGAAATAACTTAATACTCTGTTATTTATAGTCATACAGATAATATGACATCATTCGAAACAGTAAAATGTATATTTTTATTTGTGCACATTCAAAATGACTACAAAATATCATGCCATTGAAAAATAAATAAAACAACATGATGCGCTTCTTTAGCGCTTCTCTTTAGATCTTTCTGGCGCTCACCAAAAATGAACCAAAATACAGAGAATAGCCTTCTTGGCGCGCCTACTTTTGAAAGTCAACATTTAGATTATTTAACGTTATAACGTTGCATTATATATGCCTGAGTCACTTTGGAATAAATCACAGCGTGTTTCATGATAAAACGTGACTTAGCCTATACAGTCCGGAAAATAGGCTAGCCTATAGGTTATAGCAAATTCAGACCAACTGCTGGTCTACACAGAGAAAAAGCCCTTTCTAGGCTCTTCTGTTGTACCGAGCCATTCGTTAGTCTAGTTGTTTGATGAGAAAATTAAATGTAGCCTATAGTTGCAATATACGCGTTTTGTAAGCTCCGTGCAACTGCTGCAGCGGACTATTATTAGGCTACTAGAATATTAGAAATCTAATACTCAAGCTGTTTTCTCATTTTTCTACTCTTAATATTAAATAAAAAACGACTGAACGAAAGATACACGGATTCTCTTGAACCACCACCGCGTTTGCGGCAGAAAACTACTGCAGTGCAGCCAAAATGCTCTGTTCGACTTATCTGAGATCCTTTACTCTTCCCTGTGGATGACCTGTGACCTACTTTCTGTAAGATCTGAATTTTTGAACTTGAATTTTTGAACTTGAATTTTAGAAAACTGAATTTGAAGTTCCGAATTTCTTCATCTTGAAAACTTGAATCTGTATTTTTTTAAACTGAATATTTGCAGTATACGAATTCAGAACAAAAAAACTAGCTGTTTGAAAATACATGTCTATAAAATTCAGTCATAAAAACATTTCAATTTGTTAAATTTCAAATGTTCAATATTCGTTTAAAAAAAATCAAATTCAGAACTATTTAAACTACCACCTAAAATTCAATTTTGTTACACAATTCAAATTCAAATCGTTTTGTCATATTATGAGCTCCATACCGCTGCAGCAAAACGCGTGTATTGCAACTATAGGCTACATTTAATTTTCTCATCAAACAACTAGACTAACGAATGGCTCGGTACAACAGAAGAGCCTAGACAGGGCTTTCTCTCTGTGTAGACCAGCAGTTGGTCTGAATTTGCTATAACCTATAGCCTATTTTCTGGACTGTATAGGCTAAGTCACGTTTTATCATGAAACACGCTGTGATTTATTCCAAAGTGACTCAGGCATTTAACGTTAAATAATCTAAATGTTGACTTTCAAAAGTAGGCGCTAAGAAGGCTATTCTCTGTATTTTGGTTCATTTTTGATGTGCGCCTGTCACAGTATATACTGTGTTCTGTGTTTTCTGTGTTTGGTTCTGTGTTGATTGTGTTCACCTGGACTCATTAACTCTGATTACACCTGTTCCTTGCTTGATTGTTCCAGCTGCCACTCATTTAGGTCATGTGTATATATACTCTGTCTTGTGTTGTGTCAGTTGCTGGTTCATTGTCTGAGTTTCAGTTTCTGTGTTAATGGTGTTGTAGTTTTATGTATTTACTATATTCATTTGGATTACCGTGTTGTCTCGTGTTTGGATTATTGTTCTTCGTGTCGTCTCCGTGTGGATGTTCCGGTCTGTTCCTGGTTTTCACCACTGATCATCTTCCACCAACGCCACTACCAATTATCCAGCACTCTCCACCACCGTTATCCTTTGATCATCATTTTTGCTATCTGGACATTACATCATTCCTCCTTCCTGTGTTGTGTGTTTACCTGTTTATAATAAACTCTCTTTTACTTTGCACTTGCGCCTACATCCTCAATAATCGTACCGTGACAGCGCCAGAAAGATCTAAAGAGACCGAGACGCGCTAAAGCAGCGCATCATGTTGTTTTATTTATTTCTGGCGTTACTTCGTATCACAGACTGCTCATTATCAAAATGAAACACAGTCAACACTGTAAAACCTAACAGTAATATTAACTAAATACAATTGAGTTCACAGCACTCAAATATTACCGAAACTTGAATGACTGAAACAGAACTCAAACTGAATGAGTTATAGAACATTTCTAGATCCCAGAATGATAATTGTATAATTAAGTGATTAATTAAATGATGATTGAGCATTAGTGATGAGCACCTGCTGTTAACAAGCAGAATCACTGAAGGAAAGAGAAACACAAGAACTACAACTGACTTCCAGCCACAGCAAAATCAACTGGAGATAAAAGAAGACATTAAATATCTCAAGATCTCAGCAGAGGAGGATTAAACAACTCCACAAACAGCATTACAAGCTTCACTTATTACTAACCAGTTTGACTTTATTACTGTCATTCGTCTACAGAAGTTCTTATTAGAATTAACAAAGGTTTAGAAGTTGATTATTTGTTTCATTTAAGGTCACCATGATGGAGATCAGCGTTTACTTTAGTTGAGCTCTTGACCCTTGACTTTTGCACTTAAGATTTTCTTTGGCTGCTATAATTGAGTGTTTATAAAACATATCTGTTATGGCACAAAAGGCAAGGAAAAGTCTGATAAGGTGTTGATGGTGAAGGACTGATGATGACAATCATCATTTAGTGACTTGATTCACTGATTTCATTCAGAGTCTGATCTCTGATTAAAAGGGCAACATATTAGTTTCACTCAAAACTGTGATTCTACAGCATAAGAGCTAGCCATGTTGTGGCCATCAGATAATATGAAGGATTTTACAAATAGTTGTGCACGAAAAGGTATTGCATTACTAAGACTCACACAGACATCAAGAATCAGCATATGAATCTCAACAATGGTGACCATTAAAAAATGATTCATGCTGTAATGCATGCTGGGTACTAGCATAATACAAAACTTATCTATGGCTCCCAGCATGCATTGTGGCATAAATCATTTTTTAATTGTCACCATTGTTGAGATTCATATGCTGATTCTTGATTACTGTGTAAGTCAGCATGATACCATAGAGGTTTTTAAAATCTGATTGTCACAACAATGGGTCTTACAGCAGAATCAGTTCTATTATAATGATTAATACAAGTAATACATCACCTGTCTAATCAGAGATTAGGCTCTGGAAATGATCAGAGAATCAAGTCACTAAATGATGATTTTTATCATCTTAACACAACCACATGCTCATATTTTCTTTTGGCGTATGTGCCATAACAAATGTGTTTTATAAACACTCAGTTACAGCAGCCAGAGGAAAAACTGGTGTTATAAAGTCAAGGGTCAAGAGCCCAACTAAAGCAAACACGGATCACTATCATGGTGTCTTTAAATGAAACTCAATAAATCATTATCATCTAACCCTCTGTTCATTCTCAATAACAACTTCTGTAGACGCATGACAAAAGTCAAACTGTTTAGTAATAAGTGAAGCTAGTAATGCTGTTTGTTAGGGCTGGGCGATTTAAATCGCGATATTGTTATGCGCATCTCGTCAGTAAAGCCGGTTCCTTGATTAGTAGTAAATCGCCATCACCTGCTTTCAGATGGAGCGGCATTTACTACAAAGAGCCGTAGTTAACTGACAAGCTGAGCCAAATCACATCAATATCGCGGATGTATCGCCAGCGATATTTAATGCGATATGGCTCAGCTTGTCAGTTAACTACGGCTCTTTGTACACAGCAAAAACTCCAGTGTTAAATTAAAACTCCTGGGAGTGTATGAGTCCACACTCAAGAGTGTTGAAGTTAATGAGATAATTAAGTGATTAATTTAGCAATGATTGAACAGTATTGAAGACACCTGATGTTAACAAGCAGAATCACTGAAGGAGAAAATCTCAAATTGTAAGCCACCGTTATGACGATCAATGGTTGCTTTAGTTGGACTCTTGACCCATATATTATTAACTTTAGATTTTGTTTGGCTGTTGTATCTGGTTTATAATCGCCAGTTGAACAAAGAAAAAAGTGATCTGATGGTGTTGGTTTTATTATGACAATCATCATTTGAACTTGATCGCTGAACTCATTAAAATCCTTCTTTCTGACTTCGATTTAAGTTGTTGGTTACAGCATAACTGTGAATCTGCATAAATGACCTGAATTTTTGATATAATATAAAGGATTTCTTAAAAGTTGTTTTAAAAAAATATATTTTTTTTAGGCACACACAGATGTCAAGATTCAGTCTATGCATCTCAACAATGGTGACGAGCAGAATATTCAATTAGGAAAAGTAAATTACATAGACAATTCAGATCATAATTTATTCATACCGCAATGCATGATGGGAGCCATTAATGAGTTGTGATTGGTGGCAGCCACTGCAACATGCTTTATTATTGTCACCATTGTTGAGATTCACAGGCTGATTATTGATGTCTGTGTTTTAAATGAATTTATCTGAATATCTTTTGATCAGAACAATGTTTATTAAATATTTTGAATTAAAGTACTGATAATCGTAGGCTGAAGAATCACAGAACTGCTGCTAACAAGTTAAATCAAACTATCTCAATAAGTTTCCTTTTTCAGATCACAGCATGATTATGTCAAAACATAACCAACACTATAAGATAACATTTTACTTGGTTCACGTAACTGTTATAAATCAATAACAGCAGACAAACAACAGTAAATATTAAAGTAAACATATAATGGTCAAGAGCCCATAACTAAAGCAAACACCCATCACCTTAATGGTAACTTACAATTTGTGATTTTCTCCTTCAGTGATTCTGCTTGTTAACATCAGGTGTCTTCAATAATGCTCAACCATCACTAAATTAATCACTTAATTATCTCATAAGCCCTAAATGCCGCTCCATCTGAAAGCAGGTGATGGTGATTTACTACTAATCAAGGAACCGGCTTTACTGACGAGATGCGCATAACAATATCGCGATTTAAATCGTCCAGCCCTACTGTTTGTGTAGTGGTTTAATCCTCCTCTCCTGAGATCTTTAGAGATTTAAACATCTTTTATCTTGAGTTGATTTCATCTAAGGCTGTGGTTGGAAGTCAGTTGTAGTTCTTGTGTTTCTCTTTCCTTCATTGATTCTGCTCGTTAACAGCAGGTGTTAATCACTAATGCTCAATAATCACTTAATTAATCACTTAATTTCTTGACTGCAATGTATATCTACTTTTAGTAAACTCAACTGAAATAAGTTCAGAGTACTCATAACTATTGTTTTTATAAACTTAATTGAATTGAGGCAATCGGTTTCCTCAAACGAAATGAGTTAGCTTAACTTGTTGAATTTGACTTTGTATTATTGTTTTAGTGGATTCGATTAAAATAAGTTCAGAGTACTCATAACTATTGTTTTTTATAAACTTAATTGAATTAAGGCAATCGGTTTCCTCAAATGAAATGAGTTAGCTTAACTTGTTGGGTTTTACAGTGAACCAAACATATAAAAAGTTATTCTGCCTAATTTAATTGGTCTGCTGTACAATATAAAGGGCAAGCTGTGCCGCACAGTCCAACTTGTTATTCCAAACATTTCCCTTGCTGTAAATACGCTGATTTAGCCAGATGGCTATGTGTATTTTGGGACTCGACTGAAGTATGACGCCTTTTTATTTGTATTATAATAATATTAAAATACATAATCTTCTGAGTTTTATGATGTAGGCCTTGTGTGTTTTATTAAAATGTATTATAATTTACATCTGAAAAGGATGCGCTTTGTGCATTCTCTGACATTATATTTATTTATTTAATTAATATTGAGTATCAATTGATGTTAAACAAAACGGTGTGTTATTTTCTCTGGCAACTAAACTTCCCAAAAAAAAAAAAAAAAAAAAAAAAACCTTCCAAAGCAAAGCCATTGTGCGTTCTCTCCGCGCTCCGCAGCTTTTCCACACAGATTTTGAGAACTGGCCAGCTAAAAAAAAAAATAGGCCAAAGAAGTAGACTAACGGCTAGTGTCCGGGAGATGCGAGGTACGTTCATATTTATAAATGAACATAACTGATTTTGTCTACACCTAAATACATTTCCTAATAATAACAGTGATTAAGCCCAAATGTGGGTGGGGGTAATGAACACAATATGTTTTTGTTTTTTTTTGCCCGAATGGTCTCCACTGCATTTTGTAATAATACAGCAACATTTTTTAACTGACCGTATTTGCCAGAAAATAAGTCGCATGCACATGAGTGCAAGTCACACCGGATCATGTTGAGAGAGAAACGCGTCATAAAAAAAAATAAAAAAAACATTTTAATATTAGCCTATTCAGCAATAGTGTAAAAGACCTGTAAATAAAATACAACATTTACATGAAACACTATTAACATGTAGGCTATGTGTTGCCTATTTTACTTTCCCTTACTGTATGACAAATGAATGCAGGAAACAACAAGAATGAAAAATAAGTAGCCATGTATAATAAAATAATATAGGCTACATAGACTATAAAAATAGCCTATACTGTGCCCTTTATTACAAACAACATTTAGCCTATTTTAAACGGCAAGCCTAAACAAATTTATTTAAATTGAAACGGTCGCGCATCTCTCATTCAGTCAAAAGTTTTCATATTTTCAATGTAACATGTTGATGCTAACTATTAATATAAAGAAGGCTTCATACTTCAGTCGAGTCCCAAAATACACGTATAGGCTAAGTCAGCGTCTTCACAGCAAGGGAAATGTTTGGAATAACAAGTAGGACTGTGTGTGGCACATCTTGCCCTTTATATTGTACGTAGACCAATTAAATTAGGCAGAATAACTTTTTATATGTTTGGTTGACTGTGTTTGATTTTGATAATGAACAGTCGCCATATGAAGCAACGCCAGAACTGATAGCCTACTATGTTGTGTGAGAGCGCGATGCGCGAGCGCCATCACTTGGATTTGTTCCACTGCTGGGAAATAACTTAATACTCTGTTATTTATAGTCATACAGATAATATGACATCATTCGAAACAGTAAAATGTATATTTTTATTTGTGTATTCAAAATGACTACAAAATATCATGTCATTGAAAAATAAATAAAACAACATGATGCGCTGCTTTAGCGCGTCTCGGTCTCTTTAGATCTTTCTGGCGCTCACCAAAAATGAACCAAAATACAGAGAATAGCCTTCTTGGCGCGCCTACTTTTGAAAGTCAACATTTAGATTATTTAACGTTAAATGCCTGAGTCACTTTGGAATAAATCACAGCGTGTTTCATGATAAAACGTGACTTAGCCTATACAGTCCAGAAAATAGGCTATAGGTTATAGCAAATTCAGACCAACTGCTGGTCTACACAGAGAGAAAGCCTTGTCTAGGTTCTTCTGTTGTACCGAGCCATTCGTTAGTCTAGTTGTTTGATGATAAAATTAAATGTAGCCTATAGTTGCAATACACGCGTTTTGCTGCAGTGGACTATTATTATATTAGAAATCTAATACTCAAGCTGTTTTCTCATTTTTCTACTCTTAATATTAAATAAAAAAACGACTGAACGAAAGATACACGGATTCTCTTGAACCACCACCGCGTTTGCGGCAGAAAACTACTGCAGTGCAGCCAAAATGCTCTGTTCGACTTATCTGAGATCCTTTACTCTTCCCTGTGGATGACCTGTGACCTACTTTCTGTAAGATCTGAATTTTTGAACTTGAATTTTAGAAAACTGAATTTGAAGTTCCGAATTTCTTCATCTTGAAAACTTGAATCTGTATTTTTTTAAACTGAATATCTGCAGTATACTGTCATGGTGCGCTGGAAAATAGTCAAGGATTCAGATGCGAGTGAATAAGTATTTATTATAGTCAAAAAGAGAAGACAAGAGGCTCAATTTGACAGGCAGCATTCACAGGAATCACTCAGTGTAGAAATAGCAGATAATTCTCATGTGAACTCAGTGAAGATCCTCAGGCAAACTCAGAGTCGGAGTGGCAGATAATCCTCAGGCAAACTCGGGCAGACTTGGCAACGCAGGGACTCAGTGGGCGGACTGCAGATCCACGCGGAACGAAGATCCTCTGTGAAGCGTCGTAGAAACCGGACTGGAACAGGAGAATAATAGCACAGACCCAGGAGAACCTCCACAACCATCTGACAAAGACAAGACGAGTGAGCAAACAATATATAGGACATCCTCATTCAGAACAGCTGGCGCTGATCGGCTCATCAGTGGATAACGAGCCAGCTGATGAGCCGCGCCCATTCACTCAACACGCACACACATAGCGAGAGAGAGTCAATGAATCCATGAACCGTGACAGTACCCCCCCTCCTAGGAACGCCGCCTGGCGTTCCCAGACACCCTTACCTGTCGATTGTAATCATCGATAAGGGAGTGATCCAGAATGTCCCTGGCAGGAACCCAACTTCTCTCCTCCGGACCGTAACCTTCCCAGTCCACCAAGTACTGGAATCCGCGTCCCCTCCGTCTCGAGTCCAGGATACGGTTAACCGAATAAGTAGGTTCCCCATCTACGAGTCGCGGCGGGGGGGGGAACCGGAGCAGGCGGATTAAGATGCGATCGAAAGACGGGTTTAATTTTAGAGACATGAAAGGCGGGGTGAATTCTCCTGTACGCCGGAGGAAGGTTGAGGCGGACTGTCACCGGACTAATAATCTTGGTGATAGTGAACGGGCCAATGAATTTAGGAGCTAACTTATTAGAGACGGAACGGAGAGGAATGTTCTTAGTAGAAAGCCACACTTTTTGACCAGCGACGTATACGGGTGGCCTCGACCGGTGGCGATCGGCCTTAGCCTTGGTGCGCGCCCCCACTTGGAGCAGAGTCTCACGGGCTCTGGTCCATGTGCGGTGACACCTCTGGACGAACGCGTGAGCGGAGGGGACCGCGACTTCGGATTCCAGACTGGGAAAAATTGGTGGCTGGTAACCTAAACTACATTCAAACGGAGATAGGCCCGTGGATGACACTGGTAATGCATTGTGGGCGTACTCCACCATAGAGATATGTTGGCTCCAAGAGGAAGGATTCCTGGCAGCCAAACAACGCAACACTCTCTCCAAATCCTGGTTGGCTCTCTCGGTCTGGCCATTGCTCTGGGGGTGAAACCCTGAGGATAGACTAACGGTCGCTCCCAGTAATCTACAAAACTCTTGCCAAAATTTGGACACAAATTGGGGTCCTCTGTCGGAAACCACGTCTATCGGGAGGCCATGTAAGCGAAAGACGTGATCTACAACGGTCACCGCTGTCTCCTTGGCTGAGGGTAATTTGGGCAAGGGAATAAAGTGAGCCGCCTTCGAGAATCGGTCCACCACGGTCAAAACTACCGTGTACCCTTGAGAGGGTGGGAGCCCAATGTGGGACCAGGGTCTCGAAGGGACAGGCAGCGGTTGGAGTAACCCATCTGGGGGTCGATTGGAAGTCTTACCAGTGGCACAGACAGAGCAAGCCAAAACAAAACTGTGAATGTCGCGTGCCATAAGTGGCCACCAGAATCGTTGCTTGACCATAAAACTGGTGCGATTAACTCCTGGATGGCAAGCTACGTTGGAACAATGCCCCCACTGAATAACGTCTGACCGTAATCCCTCCGGCACAAATAAACGATTCGGTGGGCAACCGGGCGGAGGCGTTACCCCTTCTAAGGCCGTTTTGACCTTCGATTCGACCTCCCATGTGAGTGTGGAGACAAATAGGGTCTCGGGTAAAATGCACTCGGGAGTAGACGGGCATTCGGAACGGTCAAAAATACGCGACAAAGAGTCGGGTTTGATGTTTTTGGAACCCGGGCGGTACGAGAGAGAAAAATCAAAACGTCCAAAAAAAAAGTGCCCACCGAGCCTGCCTGGAGTTCAATCTTTTGGCGGTTCTGATATATTCCAGGTTCTTGTGATCGGTCCAGACGATAAAAGGTACCCCCGACCCTTCTAACCAATGACGCCATTCTTCCAACGCTAACTTCACTGCCAACAATTCTCTGTTACTAATGTCATAGTTACGTTCGGCAGGAGATAAACGACGAGACAAAAACGCGCAGGGATGCATCTTGTCGTCCGTGAGAGAACGCTGGGAAAGCACTGCTCCTACCCCCACCTCTGATGCGTCGACCTCCACCACAAACTGACGTGAAGAATCAGGGGCTATCAAGATGGGAGCTGAAACAAAGCAGCCTTTCAGTTTGGCAAACACAGCCTCAGCTGTGTCTGACCACCTGAACGCCGTTCTGGGGGAGGTCAAGGCGGTCAGAGGTGCGGCTAGTTGGCTGAAATTGCGAATGAAACGCCGGTAGAAGTTGGCGAACCCCAGAAACCTCTGTAGGGCCTTACGGGAATCTGGACTTGGCCACTCCACCACAGCCTTAACCTTCTCAGGATCCATGCGTACTCCCTCAGACGAAATGATGTACCCTAGGAAAGGAACAGACTGTGCATGAAAAGCGCATTTCTCCGCCTTGACAAAAAGCCCATTCTCTAGCAACCTCTGAAGCACTCGTCTGACGTGTTGAACGTGCTCCTGGAGAGACGAAGAAAAAATCAATATGTCATCCAGGTAAACATATATGAACTGATCAACCATGTCTCTCAACACGTCATTAACGAGTGCCTGGAAGACCGCTGGGCTATTGGAAAGCCCAAAAGGCATAACCAAGTATTCAAAGTGCCCTCTGGGGGTGTTAAACGCGGTCTTCCATTCATCTCCCTTCCTGATGCGAACCAAATGATATGCATTACGTAAATCCAATTTTGTGAAGATAGATGCTCCCTGCAACCTCTCGAAAGCTGAAGACATCAACGGCAAAGGATAAGTATTCTTAACCGTGATGTTGTTCAACCCCCGGTAATCAATACAAGGTCGCAGAGAACCATCCTTCTTCCCCACAAAAAAGAATCCCGCCCCCGCTGGAGAAGAGGAAGGGCGGATGAACCCAGTAGCTAGAGAATCAGAAATATATTTCTCCATAGCCTCACTTTCTGGAGCAGAAAGTGAATATAACTTGCCCTTAGGCGGAGACGTACCTGGCAGTAAATCTATAGCACAGTCATAGGGACGATGAGGAGGGAGAGAAGCAGCCCGAGACTTACTGAACACCTCCTTCAGGTCGCGGTACTCCGGCGGCACGTTAGACAGATTCACTGACTCCTCCTGCAACACAGAACGAGAAACAGACGGAACAGCAGACGAAAGACATGAGGCATAACAGTCATCACTCCAAGCTGACACAGAGTTTTGACCCCACTCTATCCTGGGTCCGTGCTTCACCAACCACGGGTGACCCAGGACAATAGGAGCGTGGGGTGACTGCGTGAGGTAGAGTGCAGTAGCCGCCGTCCTACCGCCGGGCTTGGCCTTTTAAAGGACAGGTGTTGATGAAATGGCCAGGCTCCCCGCAGTAGAGACATAGACCCCTCGAGCGGCGGTGTTCTCTCTCCTCCCGGGAAAGCCGAGCTCGACCTACCTGCATGGGTTCTGGATCGTTAGAGGGGCTGACCGCGTTCGTAATCTGGGTACTGGAACTCATGGTGAAATCGGCCGCAGGCATCCGGTACGGTCGGCTCTCTCTCTGTTGAAGACGTGCATCGACCCGTAATGCTAGCTCGATCAGTCCATCCAGTGTCTTGGGCAGCTCCAAGGTATAAATTTCCCTCTGAACGCGGTCAGCCAACCCATGCAGGAACATGTCCCACTGCGCCTCCTCGTTCCATTTGCACTTGGCCGCCAATGTCCGGAACTCTATGGAATAGTCAGAGACTGACTGTTGGTCCTGGCGAAGGTCGGCGAGCTGGCGGGCCGCCTCGCGTCCAGCAACGGCGCGGTCGAACACTCGTGTCATCTCTAGCTCGAGTGCCTGGAACGAGGAGCAGCACTGATGTTTGTTCTGCCACACCGCTGTTCCCCACTGAGCCGCGCGACCAGAAAGTAGTGTCATCACCAGGGCTACCTTCGACTCCTCAGAAGCAAATGTCACAGGTTGAAGCGAGAAATAAATTGAGCACTTGGTTAGAAACGTTCTGCAAAGATTAGGTTCGCCCGAATACCTCTCTGGTGCTGGGATGCGCGGCTCTGGTTGATGGAAAATCCCTTGGGGAACAGGCGGGGGCGGTGCTGGCGCAGTGGGATCTCTCAGGCGTTGGAATTGAGAGGTGAGCTCGGACACCTGCGTTACCAAAGCCTGTATCGCCCGTCCCGAAGCTCCGATCTGCTCGTCCTGGCGATCCATCCGGGCGTGGTTTCCGGCGAACATCTGTTCAATACCGGGAGCACTCGCTGAATCCATGTGAAGATGGTCAGATGGTTCTGTCATGGTGCGCTGGAAAATAGTCAAGGATTCAGATGCGAGTGAATAAGTATTTATTATAGTCAAAAAGAGAAGACAAGAGGCTCAATTTGACAGGCAGCATTCACAGGAATCACTCAGTGTAGAAATAGCAGATAATTCTCATGTGAACTCAGTGAAGATCCTCAGGCAAACTCAGAGTCGGAGTGGCAGATAATCCTCAGGCAAACTCGGGCAGACTTGGCAACACAGGGACTCAGTGGGCGGACTGCAGATCCACGCGGAACGAAGATCCTCTGTGAAGCGTCGGTATAGAAACCGGACTGGAACAGGAGAATAATAGCACAGACCCAGGAGAACCTCCACAACCATCTGACAAAGACAAGACGAGTGAGCAAACAATATATAGGACATCCTCATTCAGAACAGCTGGCGCTGATCGGCTCATCAGTGGATAACGAGCCAGCTGATGAGCCGCGCCCATTCACTCAACACGCACACACATAGCGAGAGAGAGTCAATGAATCCATGAACCGTGACATATACGAATTCAGAACAAAAAAACTAGCTGTTTGAAAATTCATGTCTATAAAATTCAGCCATAAAAACATTTCAATTTGTTAAATTTCAAATGTTCAATATTCGTTAAAAAAAAAAAAAATCAAATTCAGAACTATTTAAACTACCACCTACAATTAAATTTTGTTAGATTTCACTTGTAAATAATTCAAATTTACACAATTCATATTCAAATCATATTGTCATATTTTAAGCTCCATACAACTGGCAGTTCTGCAGTAAGTGAATTCTGTTTGGCAAAACAATGAGACAGACACAGTTGTGCTGTTATCAATAATGAGTCGCTCTTGTAATTGCTTTATTAGAATAAGTCAAAGATTATTTATACATATTATATTTTGTGTAATTAAATCACAATATCTTGTGTCACCTTACATGTGACTCAGTCAAACAAAACACCAATAAACATGTGTTGCATCACTTTTGTAAGTCTTTCTCCTTATACTCAAGTAGTATTTTCCTCAGATAACTCAATACTTTTTTCCCGTAAATCACACATCACAATGTAGTCTATTACAGTCTCTGTTGTCTGTGCAAATGTTTCCCACTAAATACTATATGACTGAATAGTTGAGCGAACCATTAGTTACACAATATAACCATTTAAACTGAATTACTATATACAGTACAGCGCATATACTTAACCCATTTGTGCCCAAATTTTTCTGAATGGTTTCATGCATATAATTGTGTTAATAGTGTCCTATGTGAACATGTTCTGCATTTATTTTCCCCATGTTTTTTATTTATTTCTTGAAAATCATATTTGAATGTGCGGCAACTATAGTTGCCGGTGGGCAAATATGTTGTATGCACCCCCTCAATGTAAAATATGAATAGGAGGAGAACATTTGGCATTTATCTCAAAATAACTGCTTTCAACAGATCAATCTTTATTCATAAACAAATTTATTATGTATAAAAGTCGAAGAACATTTGATGTAAACCCCCAAAAAACTGCATCTAGCTTATAATCTCTTGAATATGAAAACACAACAAACAACAAATCCACTGTGCGCTATTCAGGGTATTTTTGACCCACATTTCTAACTTTCATTCATGGGGATAACATGGATAATTTGGATAATTTGACATGGTTTAGTGTAAGATTTTTGCCCATCTTTTGGAAAATGCTGTTTTAAAAGTAACAAATTATCACTTTAACCAGTAGATGGCTGCAGAACTATTTTCTTATTTGACTAACTGAAAGACATCTTTTCACTAAGTTTTTCCAGTTGTATTCATATCTACATATTATGAAATCACAATTATAATAATAAAAGTTACTTTTTGTCAAAGTTTAGGCACTTTTTGTAACATCCTGATCAGGTTTAATTCTAATCATAATGTAACATTATTGAAAAACTGATTTTTTTTTTTTTTTTAGAACAAAAACTGCTCAACTTTGACAAAAAGTAACTTTTATTGTTATAATTGTGATTTCATTAAATGTAGATATGAATTTAACTGGAAAAACTTGTGAAAAGAAGTCTTTTAGTTTGAAACTTTTAGTACTTTTAGAGCTCTGCAGCCATCTACTGGTTAAAGGTTTTTTTTTTTTTTTTTTTTTTTTACTTTTAAAACTGCATTTTCCAAAATTTGGGCAAAAATCTTACACTAAACCAGGGGTGGGGAACGTTGGTCCTGGAGAGCCACTGTCCTGCAGAGTTTAGTTCCAACCCTAATCAAACACACCTGAACCAGCTAATCAATGTCTTCAGGATCACTAAGGCTACAATCGGTTGAGTTTTTTTCAGGGTTGGAGCTAAACTTTGCAGGACAGTGGCTCTCCAGGACCAACATTCCCCACCCCTGCACCAAACCATGTCAAATTATCCATGTTATCCCCATGAATGAAAGTAAGAAATGTGGGTATTTTATAAGGCGAATTTTACATTATTTATTTATTTATTTATTTATTTATTTATTTTTAATTTATTTTGGAGAATTTTTCTTTCTTTTTTAAACATTTTGTGGAGTAAAAACATTAATAAACTGAGTAAAATTACATTTGTTTAATATATATATATATATTGTTACAAAATGACATTTTGTTGCCTGGGGTCTCTCAGACCCCAAACAGCCTGACTGTAAACCGCAAACGAACAGCGCACAAGGGTTAACGTTGTGGAACATAGTGCAGAACAAAGTGCAGCCATAACAGGGCATTATGTATCAAAAAGTTAAATGAAAATAAATAAATACAAATAAATAGAATGAAGAAACAAAATATCTATATAACAAAAAAAAAGAAAGTCAAATAACAAAAATAACAGTACATACAGGCAATTTATGAACAGTAGAGATGTCATTTAAAGTGTTAAGTTATGTTTATGCACTAAACAAGACCAATAACCTTGATTTATTAACCTATTAACACAGTATACCCCATTTTCCCATGATACATGTACTTACAAGGCATTTGCCCACCGGCAACTATAGTTGCCGCTTGGACTTTTGACTAAGTATACAACAAACTATAGATCTCTTGTAAGATTTGTTTTGTTTGGATGATTCTAGAGACCTTCATGATTATGTAGATATATATATGTCAACAAAAAATGCTTATTAGTAACATGAAAATGACCTTTCTTTTGGAGGTTTTGCCTTCGCCATGCTTCCTAGAAGTAGGGCTCGGAAGTTGACAGCCTCATGTGACAGGGAGGAAGTGAATACCTATTTTTTTTTCTTGAAATCCTTTATTTGGTTGTTTGCTTGCATGTCATTGAGAAATAAAACATGGACAACATCTAGAAAAATACTTACAAAAGGAAAATGACAACTATGCACTGCGGCAACTATAGTTGCCGGTGGGCTTAAATGGGTTTAATCAAAAGATCATTAAAACATATTATAAAAAACAAATGTCAACAGTAGCCTATAATATAGTATGCAAAGATTATATATGTATAATATTCAACAATTACATATGTACGTATCTATACATATACTTCAATCTTGAAACCCATGGCGATTGCTCAAAACATCGCTCTTTATGCTATAAACACAATTATAAAGCTATAAACATCACATTACTTTGAGTATTCAGTGTGCTGGAGCCTCTAACCTTTCAGATTTTATTATATTAATACCAGGCCTGACACGCCACGTCCGCAAATGAAACTTCATTTTCATAAACACAACACCGTCTCTATTAAACATCTTAACTCTACTCAGGAAATGTATATCACCCTCCTAAAACAGTGTACACACGCTATCAACATATCGTTTCATGTTTTTATGTCCATGGTGATTGATTTCACCTGTTCACATGTTTGGCTAATCAATGAGACAGACACAGTTGTGCTGTTATCAATAACGAGTCGCTCTTGTAATGGCGGCTTCTTCTCCGCGACTCATAGTAAGCCACATAGTCTCCGATCAGCACACTGTCTCCCCCTACTGTCCACTGAGGGTGTTACGCATCACAAGTCCAGCATAATAACAGTAATTGAAACAATATCATAAACACAATAAAATAAATAAAATACATGAAGAAAATAATATAATTATTCCTGTGACTATACATAGAGGGTGTCACATGTATATGTGCTCTGCATTAAAGCTAATTTGTTTTTATTATTTATTTATTTTTTTCAATTATACAGTTTATTTTATTAAAACACTTTTGGATGTCATACTGTAGAAACATTACTATAATCAATTATATGAAATTAATAACACGCATGACAGTTTAGAAGAGATCAGCTGATCAGAGCACTATATGATGATTATATCATTATCGTCATCATCAAGTAGATGACATCATCTGATCACATTTTCTCTTACTGTTCTTGCCATAACACACAGTTCCAGCAGCCAGAGAAACACTAACATTAAAACATCAAGAGTCAAACTGACCAACTAAGGCAAACACTGATCACCATAATGGTGATATCAAACCAAACTATTAATTTCAATAAATCATCATCATCTAAACCTCTGTTAATCTCAATAAGAACTTTTCCACACATATGACAGAAATAAAGTAAATTTGGTTAGTAATAAGTGAAGCTAGTAATGATGTTTGAGGAGTTGTTTAATGAAGTTGGAGCCTGACATCTAATGTTTAGGCCGGCTACACACTGGCTGCACAGCGTGGCGTTTCTGTTGCGTGAGCGTGGCGTTTTCTATGTCTTTGCACACCAGAAACGTGTCTGACGTGGCGCTGCTGCTGCTAGGTGACGATACAGCAAAGACAATGTCTGCAGTTTTGACGGCAAAATAGGCTACAGAATATTTCATTCTGTATTGACAGGTGCAATATTTGAAAATCGATAATTATTATTTTATTTTTTTAAATTACATTTATATCTGCATTTATGTCAAAACCTAGAGACTTTTAAACATCAAAATATCATTTATTAATATGTATTCATATCAAAATGACATATAAACATCTTTTCCTATTCTATTTTGACTGGAAACGCTTCCAACACACTTGCGTGTCGCGTGAAAAATAGGCGTTGGTTCATATTTCTAGCTGGCACGCTTTTTTTTCTGCACCTGAGACGTGTGTGTCACGCAGGCAGTGTGTAGCCGGCCTAACACATCAACCCAATTTTCATTTTCAACCAAAATTTGACATCTAAACGATGAAGTTCATGTCCAGTAACATTTCTAGCTGGGGTGACCTCACATTGTGGCCATAATATGAGCACACAGTGAGTGCGCTGTGAGGTTACACTTGTGTCTCAGGTGTGATCATATGGAGAGATCACTGTGAGATCAACGTGTTGACTGGGATGTTAATGGAAAAAAAAATCTGTCCAAAAAACAAACAAAAACACATTTTAATCTAAACTCGGTGTCACTATTTCTTCAGGGTGATCAGAGTTTTTTCTTTGTTTTCTGAGAAGAAGAAAATAAAACGATGAACAATCCTCTGTAAGTTTTTGCTATTTTAAATATTGCTGCAGATTTGCTCTAAACTCATCAGTATTTTATTCTAATATTGTCGGCATCTCTATTTCCTCTGGGTGCTTCGAGTCCTTCCTCCCTGCAAAATAAAAGCATTGCCTGACCTCTCGTATGTGTTTTTATCATGATTGCAGATTGTTCCAGATCAGATGAGTGTGAATCATCAGATTGTGTGCGGCTCAAAACTCACCAGCTCTTCTTGCACAGATGATCTGAAGAAGAATCACAGTAGGAGCAGCAAACACTGCGATCTCAACAATAATCACAATCACTGCAGGAAACATGAGAGGAAGAAGAGAAACTGTACATGACTGAAGTCAAGGGTATTCAACTATCAACAGTTATTCATAGATATTCATGTTATAACTTATAAGTGAGTTTCTAGCACACTTGCATTTCTAAGTTTGCAGAAACATTGAAATGTTGAATATCTATTTATTGACGGCATCTAAAACATACAACGTTTCCTGAATGAAAACATTCAGATGCACAAATATTGAGGAATCCTTCGAGGTTGATGATGTGTGACAGTGATCATGTGATCATTAACTGTGTGTAGAAGCTGCTGCTGTAGTTCGTTCACACACACCTGGACTCAGAGAGATTGGTGTGGTGTCTGGAGTCAGTGTTGTTACTGTAGTTGATGTTACAACTATTAAAAACAAGATGGAAACAGACATATGATTACACAGTGTCAAGGCATTTCTTAATAACCTGCTGGGATGAGCAGCTTCGTATCAGTGATTGTGACGCTCAGTTCTGGTGCTGGGATGACATACTAACATGGGATGAGTTGTGTTTAATAAATCCTCACTATGATTTTATTAATTTATCATGTGAGTGGCGTGAGTTACACTAGCTGTATATTATGATTATTTTGCATCAGACAACAGACTGTACAAGACCGGTCATATGAATCAAAACTCACTGACAAATCTGACTAAAGAGCTTTTTTTGATGATAATATGTGTGATGATAAAGCAGTCTGTGAGAGCCAGTGCAAACCACTGAAGCGAGAGACTGATGATGTGTGACAGTGATCATGTGATCATGAACCTTGTGTAGAAGCTGCTGCTGTAGTTCGGCTTGATGTCTTCTCAGAGTTTGAGCTTCTGACTGGAGTCAGTGTTGTTGAAGCGACTGGAGCTGCAGAAGATGAATGTTCAGACGCATCAGGACATTAACATCATATTTTCATGTTGATCATGACATGCAGTTTGTGTTCAATCATCACAGCTTACAGTGGCAGTAGTTGAGAAGAGAGATGTTACTGTATCATTTATTCCTGGTTTATATGAGAGTGAAACAGTGATCTGCTTCCCATAAACCTTCAGCTTTCCTGAATCAATGACATTATTGGGTGATTCTCCAACTAGGAGCACTTTTGGCACTGTGAGTTTATGGAAAATTCACTCTCTTAAAACACTCTTAAAACAATCTTCCTAGCTTCATTCATTTGTCTTCTAACACAGTATAACAGTGGGCAGTTTTAGAATTCCATGGATTATTATTATTTTTAACAGTTTTTCTGAAGAGCGCTTTCAAAGATGTCATTTCCACCACTTTTCAATTTATGTATTTTATTACAATATAATATTGTAAAACTGTTATATAAGATTATGTATCTGTCAACAACATCAGTGGCTACCTAATCATGTAACAAAATAAATCTTAATACTTCATGAACTTAATGCATTTTTATTTAAAGTTGCTAAATGCCACAAGTTGCCACGAGTTGGGATTTTTGCCTACAGCATCTCATTTTTGCTCAGGTCTATGTTTATTATAAGTCACTCACACATATATTGTAAGTAATGAACTATTACTACTTGATTTAAAATACATTTAGATCCACATCATTGGTTATTCTTTTTTTCTTTCTTAAAAACTGTAGTGGTGGAAAGTGGTGGAAATGACGGTTTATGGTGGAAAGATTGTTTCTGTTTATTTTTACTTAAATTGCCAGTCCAAAATATTTTTAACCATGTATTTTATTATTTAACATATATGAGTTGAACAGTTTACCTAATAGTTTTAAAAATAATGATTACAAATGATATGCAAATTATATAAACCTGCTCAAAACATTCATATAAATATAGATAAATAAAAATACATTTAGAGTGTACTGGAATGGTGATATATAAAGTTCTCAGTCCAAAAGCACAAATATGTCATGAGAACATGCAAATAGCGCACAAAAACAGCATATATCAGGGGTACTCAATTAGAAACCTATAAGGTCCACTCACCAAATTTTCCTTCCGGCCAGGGTCCGGAACAGTATGGTCAAAATCCAAAAACAGAACTCCAACAAAAAAGGTGGTAAATCCCTCAAAACGTTCAAACTATGTACAAAATGTGATGTGGTCTGGCCTTAGTGTGAAAAGTGACACCTTTTTTGTGCCACCAGTTCTTTAAACTTGGGCATAAAAGCTGTGAGGGCCAAGCGGAGGCACTGATGTAAGTGTTCATTACTGAGGGTGCTCTTGTATTTGTTTTTCACCATATTCACGGTTGAAAAGGCAGACTCACAACTAGGGATGGGTCGCGATCTTCGAATAGTCGAATAGCGTGCGAAATTCGAACATAAATAGCTTTTTCGAATATCGTTATATTTTTGCACAATTCCAATGTGTTCTACATAATTGACGCTGCGCCTACCGTCACAGATCGCGCAGCAGGGTATTTTCCTGTTGGGGACACAAGGTGTTGCTAACAATGAATGAAACCCCCTACTGCGCGATCTAGGCTACGTACATAGTGTAAAAAAAACAACAGAAGAGAAGCATTGTCGTGACCGTTAACTCTGCGACCAACCATGCAACAACCAAGACGCTCCGTGTGGGACTCGTTTAATAAAATTGTTAATAGGTTGCGCTCGCGTCTCCTACCACAACATGTTGACATGCTATTTTTTTTAATGAGCAGCGCGTATTTTTTTCGGCATGTATGTTAATCAATGCATTCACACTGTGAGCAGGAGCAGCGCGTGAGAGCATCAAGCAGGAGAAGCGGGGGTTTCGGCGCCGAGTTTGCTGCGCTGCTCACGCTCAAAGTGAAAGCACACTTATAATGAACATAACAAATATGATTTTTTAGAAATGTGCATGTCTAGTGTGTTTAAACAAGAACTGGAGAAGGCTATGTCAGAAAAGAAAATGAAGACTTAAAAAAAACCCATTAAACTTGTTTTTAATTATTCTTAAAAAAAAAAAAAAAAAAAAAAAAAAAAAAGTTTACTCTAATGTAAACATATCGAAGTAGCCTATGACTGAAACGACAAGATCAGAGCTGTTTTCTTGGATGTTTTTGTTGTTTACCATGTACATGCAATACAGTTGTTGCCTACACCTCCCCATCAGAACATCAAACTTTAAGTCTATCAAGTTTATAAATGACCAACTTCTAAAAACAAATGTACAGTTGTCTTTGTAAAGAAATGCTTGCTTGTAGCCTGGGAGCCGCTGCTGTGACGCTGTATAACGCTTCCCGTGTGAATACTTGAGTCTGCTGCTGCCGTGACGATGTAGTCGTGCTGTTGGTGTGAAACGGCCATTAGGCTATGAATAGTTACATTGATTGAAACTAATTTGTTTTAAAAGTAGGCTATTGTAACAAGGTAACAAGGCAGGTTCGCATAAAATAATTATGATGTATCCTGATTCCTACCGCATTTAAAAAAAAAAAAAAATTATCCAACGAGCATCTGATTTGGCAATGCAGAAACGGTGTGTCGTGCTTATAGTTTTTTCAGAATCGACTTTTCTCTTTTTGCCAGGTTTTGAGCATGCCATGATTTTCGCTAGCAAGTAACAAGGTACTGTTAGCAGATGGATTAGCGCCTGCATTGTTGCGAATGACACACAACCTGCGTGACCCACAGAGGTTGAGGCCAACGTTGAGTGAGTTGTCATGGTGATTACAATTATTACAGCTCCTGATTGGATCTTTGGATTTGACACAGAAGATAGATAAACCACTAGCCTGGTTAAAAAAACCAGACCCTTCTCAGTTGAAACTGAGTGAAGGGTCTGGGGAAGCTATGTAGACGAATCATTTCCAAAGGGGCGTCACCAACCGACGTAGCTCAGCTTGATTGACAGGTGATCTGACCAATCATACTTCGCCATCCGCCATTTTGTCCGACAAAGCAGTTAGGAGAGTAGATTAACATAGGAGGATTTGAACTTGAAAAACGGAGTGTACTGACGCCTTTCCGTGGTTAAAACAACATTCCTTCTTATGTTTGTTCATGTTTATTTGAGGCTATAAATTAACTAGAAGGAAGAGATGATCGGTTCACAAGAACAGCTTTAACTGATGCTCTACAGCGATCTGTCACGGCACATTAAAGAGCAACAAAACGGTATTTATTGTTTAAATTTCTTTTAAAAAAATTAACAAATTTGAAAGCTGAGACTTTGTTTAATATGTTTAATATCAAACGTAACCGAAAAGTAGCCTGCTCTGTCCTGTCTGCCAGCGTGTTGTCAGTCTCCTCTCTGCTCCGCAATGTATTTTTCACTGCGTGAGAACTCCTTCAGCGTCGCTGCGCTGTCGTCATCATGTAAATCCCTCCCCCAACGTTTCTGATTGGTGCCGCGATTTCGGCGGCACAGTAATGAGTTTGAATGGGCTCTTCTCCAGACTATCCTGAAGAGAGAATTGAAATTCGCCGGAAGTAGTCTGGGTTTTCCCAGGCTAATAAACCACATCTAGTAAGAAAACAATATAGGCGTGAAATCACGCACCAATGAAAACTCGCTTGGATCATGACTAAATTATAATGTTGATTTTGGCTTCGGTCCAAATTGTATTGCGTCTGGGTCCGGATCCGGACAGCGGTCCGCCTATTGAGTACCCCCGGCATATATCATGTCCAAAGCTACGCCTCTAATTTCTCAGAGGTGGAAATGACATTTTAGCAGTTTTTCTGCAATATTAGCACACCCTCATGTCAGGCTTAGCTACTTTTGGACTTATTATGTTGTTTACTCGTAATATATATATTATTTATATATACATATTTGTTGTACATAATTCAACTGAACTACAGCCAAGGTGGAAATGACGCTGAATAAAAATACTCTGTATAAAAGCTTGAGTTACCTTGATTTATTTTCTTGTGCTGAAGAGCACATGTGCCTGAAGTTTCATCTTCAACTAATATGTCCTTTTCACTGTTATTTCCATGATTACCAAGTAAATAAAATATTTAAGGTGGATCTATTAAAGTGGATTTTGTTGATGGAGGTGGAAATGACGGAAAACTAGGGGACAGACGTATTTCATTCCAAAAATAGTTTAAAATTATGATATACATATGGAATTTCGATGGTATGATATTATTTTATTTGTCCTTAAGACAAACATGTTAAAAAATATTTTTAAATCGATCCTTTAATATAATTATCTAACATTCAAAGAGGGCCAGTCTGGGTTGGGGACAAGCATACAACTGCAAAATCTGCTAATAAACAGCCATGCAAAAGCATTTTTAAAAGAAAAAAGGGGCAAGATTTGGTGGTTACTAGGATGTTGGAGCATGAACTTCATAATGACAGTTTATTTTTGCACTTGTTTGTTTATTTATTTACAAAAAAAGGCCAAGGACACAAAAGTGCCTGTAGTTGGAGAATCACCCTATTAAGCCTTATAATTCCTACACACCTGCTCGCCGTTTTCTTGGTCAATTGGGTCATTTACATGAATCACGTAGAACCGGAGAGTTTTTTTTTTGGGGGGGGGGGGGGGGGGGGTACTGTTACTCACAGTAACATGCCATGCAGGCTAGAATTGCGAAACATTATTGGATAATTCTTATAATTGACATTTCTCTGGGCCAATCGGAATCTTAGCATTTTTTCTCTGGGCCAATCGGAATCTTAGCACTTGCGTCAGAATCTTGAAGCACACAGCGTCAACTGAGCTCGGCTCGCCATTGGATGAGACGCATGGCTACCGTGCGAGTGTAATGGAAACTCACGCATGAATTTTCCTGCATTGAACTTGTTTTAGCTCCCGCCAAAGTCTTATTTGATCGGTGAGTAATGTAGATGAACTGCTGCACTTGTGACAGGGCGCATGTTTAACTGAAAGAACGAGCAGAGAGAGAGAGAGCCGGTCGCGCGCACGCACTCTCTGTGTAAACAAGACTTCACCGTCTCCAAAGCGCTGTCTTGCTCTCTCTCTCCCTCGCACATATTAATCAAAATAAATCGACACGGTGGTAAAAGGTCGGAAGACCAAAAGTTTCATGTGGAGCATTCTGAGATTTTTTTTCCCCTGAATTACTGCTGGGTGTGAATTGTGCTAAATAAGTTGCCTTATCTTCTCTGAAAAGCGTTCCGGACATTCAGCTGACATAAAACAACACTTTAATTAAACGAAAAAAAAAAAAAAAAACTATCCAGTGATGAAATGTTTTTTGTGTTGACAGAAATCTTGGATGTCCATGTCCTAACTGCTGGGATAATCACACAACGCGCATGACACGTCCAATTCGCGAACTAATGACTCCTTTGAACCGATTAATTTTAATGAATGGTTAAAACAACTGATCTTTCCAACAGTGAACTCAGGAGACGTCTGAATCGGTGTATAATTAATCAGTAACACTTTACAATAAGGTTCTATTTATTACATAAATTACATAAAAAGTTCAGTTTGCTTACTCAAGCTTAAGCTTTAAAATAAATAAAACCACTTGTTTTTTGTTTTTTTTGAAAAGCATATGACTACATTTTTCCACATGGTGCTATCAAGAATCGATAAGAGAATCGTTAAAGAATCGGATCGATAATCAGAATCGTCAGTGGCATTATTACTGATAAAATCTTATCAATTCCCATCCCTATGTGGAGACAGTAAAATTATAATCAAACATTAAAGAACATACATGTTTTTTTAATAGTTTTTTTTTTTTTTTTTTTTTAGTTAAACGATTAAAACATTTTGCTAACATGAGGTCTTATTGTGTCACTGTCAGTCTTTTTACATCAGTGCAAAACTAGGGTATGCAGATTAAGACCACTATTCATCAGCATGAATTGATTAATCCCATGGCTTGTAGCAAAAAAAAAAAAAAAAGGTGCGACCAAATCATATGCTGGTGCGACCAACATAGAAAGTTGGTAGCACCAGTGCAACCAGTGGAAAAGTTAGTCTGGAGCCCTGGTGTTAATCTCTTGTTGCATGGGATGCGCCGCATACCTGGATAAACAGTAATTTCTAACAACATAGGGCTATTTAGATAAACAATCTGGCGAGCGTGTTGTTTTAGGCTAATACACTAACAGCAAATTTCTGTATAATAAAGTGCTCAGAAAATCGAGCTGGGGGCACGTCACTGATGACCACTAATATTCAACCTTTAATGACATTATTAAGCCTTATAATTCCTAAAACTGCATACAAATCCTTATAATTCCCAATATTGACCTCCCTCATGGGTCATACATGACATATTGCATGAATCAGAAGAGTCTATTTTAGCCTTGTATGACCCATAGGAGGTCAATATTGGTGATTATAAGGATTTTTATAAGTTTATGACTTTGACCACTAATATTTTACAATTGCCAAACGTATGAAGCCGTCAGAAAGAGTAGAGCCAGTGTGTGAAAGTTTTGACAAATCTGTCTGAAAAGAGTGTTTTCTCACCTGAATACTTGACAGTGTATCTGACTGAGGTCTTGAGTTGATTTCTCAGAGTAAGCTGACATCTCCACTCTCTGTTGTTATCTTCATTCAGGAGTGTTGTAGTCAGAGTGATGATACAGCGATATTGATCTGATGATGATGATAATATCTGATATCTGGAGTCTGTCTTCAGATCAACACCAGCCTGATTCACCCACAACAGCTCAACTCCCTCAGAACTGACCAGATCATCACAGGAGAATCCAGTATCTGAATACAGCTGACAGGAGAGAGTCACAGAGCGGCCTGGACTGATCTCAGTCTGTGAGGATGAGGATGATGAAGATGATGATGATGATGATGGAGACACTGAAACTGAACACAAGACACAAATCACAGACTCTTCAATCATCATCTGAGTTTAAAAGGAGAATCTGCCTTTTTTAAATTGACCAGATTATCATAAACTTACCGTGAAGAACATGCAGAAAAACACGTGCATCAGTTCCTTGTTTCTGTCCATTCACAAATTGTTGGCAGGTGTAAAATCCACAATCTTCTTCTGTGACGTTCTTGATGTTCAGAGAGCAGTCAGACTCCAGACTCAGTCTCTCATGTTTCTCTGTGTCTTTCTTCTTTATCCCCAATTCAATCAGTCAAACTGTCCCTGAATGTCTGACTCTGCTGTAGATGTAGTTTTAGATTTGCAGTCAGAAAGAGCATTATTACAGGACAGACGCACATTTTCCCCAGAACTGATGAACTCATGATCCTCCACTCCACTGATACCTGAAACACAGTATATCTCAGTGATCATTATGATATTAATATATATATAAATGCATAAAAAGCAGAAGATTTAACTCATACAGTCTTTTCCCGGTGTTTGATAGTTAATGCATTAATTAACATTTATGGATAAACCAAATCAAACGCCTCTTTAAGAAACAATAAGAAATACTCTGACTCTGAAACAAATGTAAATAATGTAATATCATCATATCTTGAACTTTTGATTTCAGCTTTGTCATAAACATTACTGGACGGCACAGGATTAGTTGATCCTCCTCTTCAACTGTAGAAAATACACTAATAACTGACCTTAAAAGCTCTTTATCTGTTCTGTGTTTCTCTCTTTCCTTCAAACTCACCCTACTGTGACTTATGCACAGCTAAATACAAAATAACAATTCAAAAGCCACAAAGAATATTTGTGGAACAGTTCCCAAAGGAAGGAGCAAAACTCAGGGAAGGTTTGCTGGGATCAGTAGTTCACTCTCCATCCAGACACAGTCGTGATGATACTGTACTTCTGTTCTCTGACCACACAACATCACTTCACTGAGCTGAACACTCGTTGTGTGTTTGATAGTAAGTTTATGATCAATCATGAGCTGAGTTTGGGAAATAGTTAACAGTGAATTTTATCATGATTAGGGCCCTCTCAAGTAAAGTCATGACAACATAATGCATTAACAAATCATTTAATAAAATATGACATGCACTAAGAGAATATTTGTATTACTTTACACCACCAGTACAACAAAACAAACAAAACAAAAGATAAAGGTTATTTGTAGTTCTTTTAATATTTATTGACATCATTAAACACAGACTCAGCAGTCAACATAATATTAGAGTAAAATGCCAGCATTACTTTAGCAACACAACTAACACGCCGAGAGCACCTATAGTGAAGATATTTTAAGTTGAACAAAATAGTATCCACCTCTTTTATTTTTGACAGATTGTGGGACATCTAATGCAAGAGCTGTATACACTAAGCGTCACAACCTTTCAGTTCTCTTACGAGAGTCCTCTCGTACTGCGTTTTTATCAAAACGCTACGGGAAAAGTCTCTTTTCACGAAATACTGAAGCAAAAAATTATCCTTAATTTTCATACATGTAAAGCGCGTTGCAGCAGTAGTCAACTATGGCGAGACGGCTTGCTCGCTCATTGGCTGCTCTGCGGCAACTGCATAAGCCTATCGAGCGAGGCCTGAGGTGACGTCAGGCCAATGAGGGCGCTTCGCGCCCTCCTTGCCATTTCCCGCCGAGACGGGTGTGGCTAACCTCTATAAAAGGAGCTCGAAAAGGCTGATTCACTTGATTTTCATCTCTTCAGCGAAGCGCACGCATCGCTGGATCACGAGGAAGCAAGCGTCGTCTGAGGCAAGCACTTCAGCGGGACGAGCCACTTGAAGCCGCTGGCCTACGCCGCCTTCTACAGCCGTACCTGCTGCGCTTTCCGACGCATATCCTTTCATTATCCTTCTACTGTTCTTGTGTGTGTGTGTGTGTGTTCGCCTTGCGACACTCACCCCCTAAAAGAGCTGCGTCTTTTTAAAGATGCCTTCATGCGGCTCGTGCCGAGCCCCACTCACCGAGGGAGACCGCCATGTCATCTGCGTCTCCTGTTTGGGTGAGGACCATGCAGCGCTCGCGCTCGCTGACGGCGGCTGCCCTCACTGCGAGCTTTTGCCTATGGTGACTCTGCGGACTCGCCTGGCATTCTTCTCAGAGCCTGCATTCCCCGCCGCGCTGCCGCGCCGTAAGAAGCGCCGCTCGCAGCGGGTCCCGGAACCCGCTCCAGCCCGACTAAGCTCGCCGGTTTGCCCGCCTGCTTCACCGGCTTCTCCCGAATCACTTCCTGATGCTCAGCGCCCGCAGTCTGCCGCCGCTTCATCACAGGAAGTCGGTTCCGAGGCCGCGTCGGGGGAAAAGGATTCCTGCTCTCTGCTAGCTTCAGGCAGCGAGGACTGGGCGAGCTCCGAGGATCTCGCGCCTGCTGCCCGCAAGCCCACTACGAGAGCCAACATTGAGAGAGAGCTCATGCGAGTACTCGCGCTGGCCGCGGCGAGCCTCGGCCTTGAGTGGTCTGCTCCGGAGCTCCCCTCTCGCACCCGGCTGGATGGTAGCTTCCTCCCTGGTGAGCGCACTTCTCCGGATTCAAAGCCCGCTCCTTTTCTTCCTGAGCTGCATGAAGAAGTTGCGAAGGCCTGGAACGCGCCCTTCTCTGCGCGAACGCGCTCGTCTGTGTCACCAGCATTTTCCTCTCTGGATAATGCGAAAGACCGAGGCTACCTTTCACTTCCGCCGGTGGAACAGGCGATAGCAACCCACCTTTGCCCGCCCTCTGCTGGACGGCGGACTAAACCGGTGTTGCCTTCAAAAGCCTGCCGCATGACGTCGACGCTGCTCGCGCGAATTTTCTCCGCCGCTGGGCAGGCCGCGTCAGCGCTACACACCATGGCTACACTGCAGATATTTCAGGGTGATCTCCTCCGTAAGTTGGACGAGATGGGACCTGAGGCTATCTGCATCGCGGATTTGAGGAGCGCTTCAGATCTAACACTCCGCGCTACCAAGTCTGCTGCACAAGCCATGGGAAAGTGTATGGCTTCCGCCACTGTTGCTGAGAGGCATCTATGGCTGACGCTCACGGAGATGGCTGATTCCGAGCGCAACGCGTTTCTCGACGCCCCGCTGTCTTCCGCTGGCCTTTTCGGTTCTTCTCTCTCCGAGTTCGTGGAGAGATTTTCTGAAGCCCAGAAAGCGTCTCAAGCCTTCAAGCACTTCCTCCCGAAGCGCTCTGGTTCTGCAGCGGGTCGTCAAAAACAGACTCCGCGGAGCTCTCAGCCTCAGCCCCCGCCTTCGGCCGCATCCTCACAGCAGCGACAGCAGCGCAGCTCCGGGCCCCGCTCTCGCTCAACCAGCCGACGCCCCGCTCCGCGCGGGCCGCAATCGAGGATTGTGGTGAAGCCGGAAGCCCCGAAGAAGTCCTAGCTCGCCTAGGAAAGCGCAGGTGTGTGAGTCCCGCTGCGGCCGGTCTCTCACCCAAGCGCGCCGCTGTTTCAGTCCCAAGACTTGCGACTGTTCCAGCGTTTTCTGCAAGATGCAAGCCTGCTCAGCCGCCCGCTTGCCTGCACACAAAAGCCGTTTTTACGGCTACCCAGATATATCCCGAAAAGAGTGTATTTTCTGGTGTCCCGGCCACGGCCGATGGTGCTATAAGTGTAGTGTCTATGCCCACTCCTCAGTGCCCATCTCTACACACAAGCACAGCCCTACACTTAGGGCTCGCGCACATAAAATCGACTCAGGTCGATTGCGCTTCCAACATAGTGAAAGTGCCCGCACAAACACTATGTCTCACAGGCCACAGGCTCTCTGTAAAAACGAGACCTGTGCGCGCTCGCTCTGCTCAGTCAGACAGTGCGCCCAAAGCAGTGAATGTGCCCGCTTCCCGCCCACATTTACTCGCAGACATGAGTCCCACGGGACCCGCTCAGCCCTCCCTCACTCAGTCAAGTGCTGTAGTAAGGTCGAGGACGAGCGCTCTGCCCGCTGTAATAAGCGCGCCCCCCGCCTCGAATGCCACAGGCATAATGCCTACGTTATCGCGCCCCGAAGCGCCTCTGTCGCACGGCGAGCAGAGCGCGCTTCGCATCCAGCCCTTAGCCAGCCATGCAGAAGCATGGGCAGCGCTTCCAGGGGTTTCGGACTGGGTGCTAGGCATTATAGAGAGAGGCTTCTCGCTACAGTTTTGTCGACGCCCTCCCCGCTTCACAGCGCGCGTCCAGACTACGGTGGTTTCAGAAGTAGCACACCTACTTCGCGCCGAAATATCAAAACTGATAAGCAAAGGGGCGATAGAGCGTGTTCCCCGAGCTCAAAGCGAAGGGGGGCTATACAGCAGATACTTTCTAGTCCCCAAAAAGGACGGCGGTGTCAGACCCATTCTGGATCTAAGACGGCTAAACAGAGTATTAGTGAAACGCAGTTTCAAAATGCTCACGACCAGCAAAATTCTCGCGCATGTTCGCCGAGAAGACTGGTTCATGTCGATAGATCTGAAGGACGCGTATTTTCAAATACAGATAGCGTCACATCACAGGCGATACTTGAGATTCGCCTTCGAGGGTCAGACATACCAGTATACAGTCCTGCCTTTCGGCTTGTCCCTGGCACCTCGTACATTTACGAAATGCATGGACGCAGCGCTCGCTCCTCTCAGACTCAGAGGCATGCGAGTGCTGAACTATTTGGACGACTGGTTGATCCTAGCTCAATCACGATCTCAGCTCGTGAAGCACAGAACCATTTTACTCGATCACCTCGAGAATCTTGGTATCACGGTCAATTGGGCGAAGAGTTCACTGAACCCCAGTCAAACGATTTCGTTTCTGGGTATCGTTCTGGACTCGCAGTCTATGACGGCGCGGCTGTCGCCACAGCGCGCGCTGCACATTCAGCGCGCGGCGAAGTCTTTTCGCCGCGGCGTTTTCACCCCGCTCAGGAAGTTTCAAAGGATGCTGGGTCTCATGGCCTCAGCATCATCAGTTCTCCAGCTGGGCTTGCTCCGCATGCGCCCGCTGCAGTTCTGGTTGAAAGCGCGAGTAACGCGCGGAGCGTGGGTGTCCGGCCGGTTACGCCTCAAGATCAATCAAAGCTGTGTGACAGCCCTGATACCTTGGTTGGCGGACGGCTGGTACCAATCAGGTGTAAGCCTGGGGACTTCCTCGAGAGTGAGGATGGTGTCGACAGATGCATCCACCTCGGGATGGGGAGCGCTGCTCGAGGGCAGACCGTTCTTCGGCCTGTGGTCGGAACGAGAAAAGCTCCAACACATCAACTGCCTGGAAATGCTGGCAGTGCACAATGCGCTGACGCGTTTTTGTCCCCATATCAAGGACCAACACGTCGTAGTCCGTTCGGACAACACGGCCGTGGTGTCCTATATAAATCGCCAGGGCGGTCTGAAATCCACATCCCTGTACAGGCTGGCGAAACGCCTCCTAATATGGGCTCAGCACAATTTGCGCTCGCTGAGAGCAGTGCATGTGCCTGGGCTCCAGAATGTGGGCCCAGACAGACTGTCCAGGAACAACATTCCCCTGGGCGAATGGTCTCTACACCCACAAACAGTCCGGCTGTTGTGGGAGAGATTCGGCAGAGCGGAGGTGGACCTATTCGCGTCCCGCGAAAACGCTCATTGCCCCGTGTTCTTTTCCAAGAACGACAGCGCGCTGTCCCAGATGTGGCCGCGCTGCCCGTTATACGCTTTCCCCCCCGTCTCCCTCCTGCCACAGGTGTTAGAGCGGGTCAGGGAAACAGAATGCCCAGTGCTGCTTGTAGCACCGTTCTGGAGGAACCAAACATGGTTTCCAGTCCTGATGCAGCTAGCAGACTTCGCTCCATGGCCAGTGCCATTGAGGAGAGATCTCCTCTCGCAGGCCGGGGGCTCGATTTGGCACCCACACCCAGAGCTGTGGTCCCTTCATGCGTGGGTGCTCAACGGATATCCGTTGACCTCGCAGAGGGAGTGATAAATACCATCACTCAGGCCAGAGCGCCGTCGACTCGGCGGCTTTATGCCTCAAAGTGGTCGGTTTTCTCCGGCTGGTGTACAGCTCGGAGCCTATCACCTCTCGATTGTGAGGTGACGGAGGTTCTCTCCTTCCTACAGGAGCTGTTGGATAAGGGCAGATCCCCTTCCACGCTCAAAGTTTACGTGGCGGCTATTACAGCGTTCTCCGGAACAAAGCTGGGTCAGTCACTAGGAAGGAACGATTTAGTCATCCGCTTCCTCAGGGGAGCTAGGAGGCTGAATCCACCCAGACCTCCTTCAGTTCCTATGTGGGACCTTTCTACAGTCTTGACGGCCATGAAAGGTGCCCCTTTCGAGCCTATCCAATCTATTAGCCTCAAACATTTGTCTTTCAAAACAGTATTTTTGATGGCTCTCGCTTCGGTGAAGCGCATAGGCGACCTGCACGCGCTCTCCGTGAGCCCAGCGTGCTTAGAGTTTGGACCTAATGACTCTAAAGTCATACTCAAACCTAAGCATGGCTATGTGCCAAAGTCCCTCAACACGCCGTTTCGGGCTCAGGTTATCTCCCTGTCTGCCCTGCCGGGGTCAAGTGAGGAAGGGGACTCAAGTTTTCTTTGCCCTGTTAGGGCTTTAAGAGCTTACGTGTCCCGCTCCGCTGTCTTCAGACAGACTGAGCAGCTTTTTGTCTCGTTCAGTGGACGTTCCAAGGGAATGGCTGTTTCGAAACAGAGCTTATCCAGATGGATAGTTGACGCCATAGCGCTGGCTTATACTGCCAAGGGCATTCAGTGCCCGTTGGGAGTCAGAGCGCACTCCACGAGGGGCGTTGCCTCCTCGTGGGCTTGGTCCAGCGGGATTTCCTTACAGGATATATGTACGGCGGCAGGCTGGGCCTCGCCGTCTACATTTATCAGGTTTTACAACCTAGAAGTTCCCACCTTGCAGGCTAAGCTACTATCGGTGTAGTCGATTCAGCTGTTTAACTAGAACACTGAAATCGCATGCGCAACGCGCTACCTACTGTCTTATGGGCAGAATTGTGTAAGACCCACATTTCCCACATTCAGTTCAGGTTCCCCACCCTGTCTATGTGATGTCATATTCGCGTCTGCTGGCGCGACCATATAAGGATGGAGGGAATACCCTCTTGTCTCTAGACTCTCTCTGTGAGGTCATGTTTACGTCTGCGGACGTTACAGTTTAGGGAATTAAGGTCCCCCATCCCTTAATCCCGGATTCTTTGTGAGTCTATCTGGTGATTATGCACTGTACATCTGGCTTAGCTTCCAGTGATCGGTGTTTTTATCCCAGCACGCACGGCGTTTTACAAGGGGTTCCCGTAGCGTTTTGATAAAAACGCAGTACGAGAGGACTCTCGTAAGAGAACGTACTCGGTTACTAACGTAACCTCGGTTCTCTCTAGAAGAGGGAACGAGTACTGCGTTCTCTGCCGTGCGTACGGTTCACTCTGGTTCGCTTCGGCTATGAAAATCAAGTGAATCAGCCTTTTCGAGCTCCTTTTATAGAGGTTAGCCACACCCGTCTCGGCGGGAAATGGCAAGGAGGGCGCGAAGCGCCCTCATTGGCCTGACGTCACCTCAGGCCTCGCTCGATAGGCTTATGCAGTTGCCGCAGAGCAGCCAATGAGCGAGCAAGCCGTCTCGCCATAGTTGACTACTGCTGCAACGCGCTTTACATGTATGAAAATTAAGGATAATTTTTTGCTTCAGTATTTCGTGAAAAGAGACTTTTCCCGTAGCGTTTTGATAAAAACGCAGTACTCGTTCCCTCTTCTAGAGAGAACCGAGGTTACGTTAGTAACCGAGTACGTTTTGGATGATAATATTCTTCCTTTTAATGATCTCTCATTAACCATGAGCTCAGTCAGGCCTACACGAATGCTTACTGGTTTTAAATGTATTCGTTTGGGAATAAAGGCTACATTTAACCCACAGCACATCTCAACATTATCCTACTGTAAGATATAGAACAAAATCAATTTCAAATAAAGTTAAAGAAGTTACATATAAGGCCATTCATTTGATTTATCCAGTGAGAAGAGCTCAATATTTTTAGAGACATGGAGACTAAATGCATCTTTTATCATTTAGAAGAAGAATCCATAAAACATTTATTTTATGAATGTATATTGTTTTGGATTGATATTGAATATCTAATATTTAAATTCACAAAATCAAATATTCGACTGTCTGGTAAAGATTTAATTTTGTTGAATAAAAATAAGAGTTTTGAGCAAAATGTGGAAATTAACTTAATAATTATGTAAAACACAAACAGAAATGGACCAATAATAAACCTAACATTATATTATTTAAACTGAACTTAAGCATTATATTGAGGACCTAAAAGAAGCAACAACAACAACAAAAAAGCGAATAGATGTATATAATTTTTGAATCCTTTTCTTTTTAGAATTTTTTATAAATTTTCCACTGTATAATTTTTCTTTTTTTTTTTTTTTTTTTTTTTTTGTTGTTTCCTTTGATGCTCTAATGAATGTAATAGATAACAGTTGAACACACTGTGATCCTCTGATATGTGTATGTTGTTCTTGTAGCATTTAGGCAGATTTAAACTATCTAACTGTTTACCAATATCTTATACAAAATGTTAAGGATATACTGTAAATACAGGCTGTTTTACTTTTGTTCCGTATGTTATAAACATCAACACTTAGTACAGAACTGTAATAATGAGAATTGTCTATGCAATATATTTGTGAATTTTACAAATGCTTTTTTTTTGCTCACTTGTTCTTATATTGTACTTATCTTATATTATTTAACTTTTATCCTCAAATTCTTTAGTTATATTTAATTACAATTCTTTCTAATTATATTTAGCTATATATAATTTGTTATATTTGTAATTTTATGCTACACAATGAATATCAGAAAATCTACAAGTAAAACTAAAAAATGGCATACAACAACTAAAATAATAAAATAAAATAAAATAAAATAAAATAAAATAAAATAAAATAAAATAAAATAAAATAAAATAATCGTAGCTGCATTTGACCTGTTTCAGTTTCTGGCACTGTCATGTGAAGTTTCTCAGTCCTGATGTGTGATGATAATGTTTTCCAGCGGTAGGCGCAAAATATTATTAAAGATTATTAGTAACAGATCGACTAAACAAATCACTGAACAAGCTCTGGTAAAAAAAAATAAAAAAAATTCCGCGTTTAATTAGAGTAGATCTGTCATGATCCTGGTTCTTTTCCTCTTTCTCTGTCTCCCTCTTGTGGTCACACACTCACTCGCACACACAATCACTCACACACATCCTCTCCTCCGCTCATTATCTCTTACAGCTGTTTCCCCTTTCGTTCCCATCTCCTCACTGGTTCCCTTTTTCTCTTGATTGTCTCAGCTTCTTATTCCCTCTTCCTAGCCCTGTCTTGTTGTCGGATTATTTAATGACCTCACGCGAGATACGTCTGTGCTCCTGTCTTGTCTTGTCCTGTCCTGTCTGTGGAAAGTGATACTATTTATTCTACTGTGAGTTAGACTGCCTACAAACTGTGTATTATCCAGCTGTGCCTGTTTGTAGAGTACCTGTTCAGCGCCCGCTCACGGCTGTTACCCTCTCTGCTGTCTACACTCTTCCTGACTGGTTGAAAGCATCTCGGGGTCCCTGGTCTCTACCCTCGTGAAAGTTTATGTTGTTTATCTAAGATCCAGTCATCTGGCAGTTTCTGTTCTGGCTCTGATTAATGCCTGTGATTTGTGTTCTAATTATTCATTGAGGACCATTTCCTTTATTTATTAAAGACTGTAAACTGCATCCCGCCCTGGTCTTCCATCATTCTTACCATAACAGAATAATCTGACCAGAAGATGGACCAGGCGAGTGGCAATCCCCTTCACAACGCTGTCGAGCTCCAGGGTGCTCTGTTGGGCAAACATGAAGAGGATTTATCCGCCGCGAGACGTGCCGTTGATTCCCTAACCGCCCAGCTCTCGGATCTTACCCAGCAATTCCATATCTACCGTCATGAAGCCACTGGTGCGGCTGGACAGCGCGACTCATCTGAGCTCTGTATTAACAACCCGCTGTGCTACTCGGGTGAGACCTTACAGTGTCGATCTTTCCTCACCCAATGCGAGGTTGTGTTTTCCCTCCAGCCATCTACTTATGCCAAGGAACGGTCTAAGGTGGCTTACGTGATTTCTCTCCTCAATGGACGAGCTCGAGAGTGGGCGGCGGCGAACTGGGAGGCAGAGGTAGACTGTGTTTTCAAGTTTTCTCTTTTCAAGGAGGAGATGATCCAAGTTTTTGACCGGTCTGCACACGGTCACGAAGCATCCCGCCTCCTATCCACTTTGCGCCAGGGGAGAAGGTCAGTCACTGATTTTTCTATTGAGTTCCGAACCCTGGCCACAATGAGTGGATGGAACGATCCGGCACTCATCGCCCGCTTTCTCGAGGGTCTGAACTCCGAGATCAAGGATGAGGTCTTTGTCCGAGAGGTTCCTGACAGTTTCGATTCCCTTGTCGAGTTGGCCTTCCGCATCGAAAGACGTTTTGACATGCGACGAAGGGCTCGCAGAATGGAAGCTTCGTTACTTCCCGCTCCCACGGCGACACAGCCACCACATCCATCTACTGCTGATCCTGAGCCGATGCAGCTAGGGGGGCTTCGTATATCCACGCGGGAACGTCAACGCAGGATTATGAATCGCCTTTGCATGTACTGTGCTGCCGCTGATCATTTTGTCTCTAGGTGCCCAGTAAAAGCCAGCGCTCGTCGGTAGGCGGAGGGTTGCTGGCGAGCGCTACATCATGGGTCTCTCCGTCTAAGTCCTGCACTTCCCTTCCCGTACACCTCCGCTGGCTGGGATCGTCAGTTTCCTGCTCTGCATTGATTGACTCGGGGGCGGAGGAGAACTTCGTTGACGAGACTTGGGCTTTGGAACAAGGTATTCCCCTCTTAGATTTACAAGACTCCACCCCCCTGTTCGCCCTAGATGGCAGTTCCCTTCCTAGGGTGCAGATAAGGACTTCTCCATTGACTCTTACTGTTTCAGGAAATCATAGAGAGACTATTTATTTTTTTATTTTTCATTCCCCTTTTACTCCAGTGGTTTTAGGCCACCCGTGGTTAGTTCTCCATAACCCCCAGATTAACTGGGCGGAAGGCTCTATTCTATCTTGGAAATTGTCTTGTCATGTTGATTGTCTGTCTTCTGCTGTACCCCCTGTCTCGTCTGTAACTGTTTTTCAGGAAGAGCCAGGTGATTTGTCTGGAGTACCGGAGGAGTATCACGATTTGCGGGAGGTCTTCAGCCGTTCCCGGGCCACTTCTCTCCACCCTCATCGCCCGTATGACTGCAGTATAGATCTTCTCCCAGGTACCACACCCCCCCGGGGAAGACTATACTTGTTATCCGCTCCCGAACGAGAGGCCCTCGAGAAATACCTTTCTGACTTGCTTAACGCCGGTACTATCGTTCCCTCCTTGTCTCCAGCGGGAGCCGGCTTCTTCTTTGTTAAGAAGAAGGACGGCTCCCTGCGTCCCTGCATAGACTATCGGGGTTTAAATGATATCACTGTCAAGAATCGTTATCCATTACCTCTGATGTCATCTGCCTTCGAAGTCTTGCAGGGAGCAAAGATTTTCACGAAGCTCGATTTACGCAATGCCTATCACCTAGTGCGTATAAAGGAGGGGGATGAATGGAAGACCGCGTTTAACACGCCCCTCCGGCACTTTGAATACCGGGTTCTTCCTTTCGGATTAGTAAACGCCACCGCGGTCTTTCAAGCCTTAGTCAATGACGTCCTACGGGACATGCTCAACGTCTTCGTGTTCGTCTACCTCGACGACATTTTGATCTTTTCGCCATCACTCCAGGTGCACGTCCAACATGTTCGTCGTGTCCTTCAGCGTTTATTGGAGAATCGACTTTACGTAAAGGCCGAGAAATGTTCTTTCCACGCCCCCTCAGTCACGTTTCTAGGTTCAGTCATCTCGGCAGAGGGGATCAGTATGGACCCAGCTAAGGTCCAGGCGGTCACTGACTGGGCCGTGCCCGACTCTCGCCTCGCGCTACAACGTTTTCTCGGGTTTGGAAATTTTTATCGTCGTTTTATACGAAATTACAGTCAAGTGGCCGCTCCCCTTACAGCTCTGACCTCAGTCAAGTCCCAGTTTAAGTGGTCAGAATCTACGCAGACTGCATTTGACGTTCTAAAGTCTCTTTTTACTACCGCGCCTATCCTCCTTACTCCTGACTTCACTAAACAGTTTATTGTCAAGGTCGACGCCTCTGAAGTGGGGGTCTGGGCTGTTCTTTCCCAGCGTTCCGCCGCTGACGGAAAGTTACACCCCTGCGCTTTTTTTTCTCACCGTCTTTCTCCTGCTGAGCGCAATTACAACGTGGGCAACCGCGAACTGCTCGCCATTCGTCTAGCGTTAGGCGAATGGCGACAGTGGCTGGAGGGAGCTCCCGTTCCTTTTATTGTCTGGACAGATCACCGAAACCTAGAATATATCCGTAAGGCCAAGAGACTAAATGCTCGTCAAGCCCGCTGGGCTCTATTCTTTACCCGTTTCGATTTTACCATCTCGTATCGCCCGGGTTCCAAAAACGTCAAGCCTGATGCGCTATCTCGTCTTTTTGACTCCTCTTCATCTACTGAGCCTGAGGAGATTATTCCCCCGGGTCGTGTTGTTGGCACGACCGTCTGGGGAATAGAGAAGCTGGTTAAGCGTTCTCTTCCTCGAGTCATAGTCCCGCGCAACTGTCCTAAGGAGCTTCTTTTTGTTCCTGTGTCCGCGCGTCGAGCTGTCCTTCAATGGGGACACACCTCTAAATTAACTGCCCATCCCGGCGTCCGGGGCACCCTCGCTTTTATCCGTCAGCGCTTTTGGTGGTCTTCTTTGGAACGAGATGTGCGACGGTTTATTGCCTCCTGCATTACGTGCGCGCAAACTAAAGCTGGCAATTCCCCTCCAGCCAGTCTGCTTCGTCCATTACCGGTTCCTACATGACCGTGGTCTCACTTAGCTCTCTACTTTATCACCGGGCTCCCTCTCTCGGAGGGTAACACCGTTATTCTAACCGTGGTGGATCATTTTTCTAAGTCGGCCCATTTTATTCCGCTCGCTAATCTCCCCTCTGCCAAGGAGACCGCCCAGATCATGGTTGATCATGTTTTTAAGCTACATGGTTTACCAACTGATATAGTGTCTAATAGAGGCCCCCAATTTTCTTCTCAATTCTGGAAGGAGTTTTGTCGCCTGATTGGGGCATCCGTTAGCCTCTCGTCCGGGTTTCATCCCCAAACGAACGGTCAAGCGGAACGGGCCAATCAAATTGTCGCCCGTATGCTTCGCAGTCTCACCCATCAGAATCCCGCGTCCTGGTCACAGCAACTTTCCTGGGCCGAATACGCCCATAATTCGCTGCTCTCCTCTGCTACCGGTCTTTCGCCCTTCCATTGCTGTCTCGGCTATCAACCTCCGTTATTTTCGTCCCAAGACTCTGAGTCTAATGTTACGTCAGTGCAAGCTTTTATTAGCCGTTGCAAACGCACCTGGAGGAGAGTGCGATCTGCTCTCTGTCGAGCTAGAAGACGCATGACAGTTGCGGGCCATTAGGCGCAGAATTAAAAGTCCTCGCTACGCTTGCGGTCAGAGAGTATGGTTATCCACTTCAAATTTACCTCTCCAGTCCGAATCACGCAAGTTGTCTCCCCGTTTTGTTGGACCATTCCGCATTGTAAAAGTCATAAGTCCTGTCGCAGTAAAACTTCACCTTCCGCCTAATTTACGCCTGGTTCATCCCGTGTTTCATGTCTCCTGCATCAAGCCAGTCATCCGTCCCCCTTCTCGTCCGGTTTGTGCTCCTAGTCTTGTCGATGATACCCCTATCTACAGGGTTCGCCGGATTCTCGACATGCGCCGTCGGGGACGCGGCCATCAGTATCTTGTCGACTGGGAGGGGTATGGTCCTGAGGAGAGAAGCTGGGTTCCCTCCCGGGACGTCCTGGATCCTTCACTCATCGATGATTTCCTCCGGTCTCGCCAGTTGTCCTCAGGAGCGCCAGGTGGCGCTCGTTGAGAGAGGGGTACTGTCATGATCCTGGTTCTTTTCCTCTTTCTCTGTCTCCCTCTTGTGGTCACACACTCACTCGCACACACAATCACGCACACACATCCTCTCATCCGCTCATTATCTCTTACAGCTGTTTCCCCTTTCGTTCCCATCTCCTCACCGGTTCCATTTTTCTCTTGATTGTCTCAGCTTCTTATTCCCTCTTCCTAGCCCTGTCTTGTTGTCGGATTATTCAATGACCTCACGCGAGATACGTCTGTGCTCCTGTCTTGTCCTGTCCTGTCCTGTCTGTGGAAAGTGATACTATTTATTCTACTGTGAGTTAGACTGTGTATTATCCAGCTGTGCCTGTTTGTAGAGTACCTGTTCAGCGCCCGCTCACGGCTGTTACCCTCTCTGCTGTCTACACTCTTCCTGACTGGTTGAAAGCATCTCGGGGTCCCTGGTCTCTACCCTCGTGGAAGTTTATGTTGTTTATCTAAGATCCAGTCATTTGGCAGTTTCTGTTCTGAATCTGATTAATGCCTGTGATTTGTGTTCTAATTATTCATTGAGGACCATTTCCTTTATTTATTAAAGACTGTAAACTGCATCCCGCCCTGGTCTTCCATCATTCTTACCATAACAGATCTATTAAATTAATGGCAAAAAAATCTTGCACCGTTCTAAATATTTGTCATGAATAGGTGCTCTTGGCGTGTTAGTTGTGTTGTTATACGGTAATGCTGGCATTTTAATCTAATATATGTTGACTGCTTTGGCAAACCGAATTGATAATTATTGTCATGTTTGCATGAGTTTTAAATTGGGAATTTTCCAGGAAGTTATGTACAGTAATTAACTCTATTGTTTTGTTTTTTTAATTATATATGCTTTTTAATAATTGTAAATGCTTCAATTAACTTGTGTACGTGGCATATTTGATTGTGAATGTGCCTCATGTGTGTCTTTACAGGTATGTTTGGGCTTTAGTTTGAGTATATGTTTAATGATGTAAATAAATAAGTTTTTTGGGGGTTTTTTTGAACTGGTGGTGTAAAGGAATACAAATATTATCCTAGTGCATATTTAATCATATTTTATAAAACAATTTGTTAATGCATTATTTTGTCATGACTTTACTTGCTCGGTCAACACTTTAATCTCACAGTGATCTCACCATGTGGGCACAACGTCATCAATGTGAGTCACAGTGAGCTAAAAGTGTAACTCTAAAAGTGTAACTCACAGCGCACTCTCTGTGGCCACAATATGAGCTCATCCCAGATAGAAATGTTGTTGTTCTATCAATGTTGTTATGTTCTTGTAATGGTTTCTGTAGATCAATTTATTTTTGTTACCAGAATGTTCTCCTAAAGGAAGGATAACAGCACTGACAACCAATGGCGCCACTAGGGGGTGGCCAGGAATGCATTCTGGGTGCATCATACATATCAGTGGCTCCCAGAATGCATTGCGGCATGAAGCACGTCACCGTTATAGAGATTCCCACGGCGATTCTTGAGGTTTGAGTGTGTCTAAGTGAAACAGTAGTTCAAAATATTTAGTGTTTTTTTATACATTTTTTTATGACATATTTTTTGGATGTCATCCTATAGAAACATTACTATAATCAATTATATGAAATTAATAGCACACATGACGAGTTTAGAAGAGATCAGCTGATCAGAACCCAACATGATGATTATATCATTATCATCATCATCAAGTAGATGACATCATCTGATCACATTTTTCTCTTACTGTTCTTGCCATAACACACAGTTCCAGCAGCCAGAGAAAAACTAACATTAAAACATCAAGGGCCCTATTTTAACGATCTGAAACGCAAGTGTCAAAGCGCAAAGCGCAAGTAACTTTGTGGGCGGGTCTTGGCGCTGTTGCTATTTTCCCAGCGGGATAAATGACTCTTGCGCCAGGCGCAAATCTAAAATGGGTTGGTCTGAAGTAGCTTCATTATTCATAGGTGTGGTTTGGGCGTAACGTGAAATAAACCAATCAGAGCGTCATCTCACATTCCCTTTAAGAGCAGACGCGCTTTGTTCTAAAGCGGATTCCTATTATAACGGCGGATTTGCCAGACGCGCGCCAGGAGCGGTTCACAGCCAAGGAGAGCAACGCTCTCGTCAGGGACGTTGGGGATGGAGAAACCCACCCAAATTAACTTCGGTTAAAAAGGTGTATGATAATTTGGGTAAATGTGTAAGCTAGATGTATGCTTTTATAATAAATTGTCTATCTATCTATCTATCTATCTATCTATCTATCTATCTATCATAATAATGTATGATTTGCAAAAATGAAAACTGCTGCTTCTGTGTAGATGAGAGAATCAAAGTGTATGCGCGTTGTGCACACGCTACATTGATTATGGCCAAGCATGCGCCCTTAAAATAGCATATGAATAACATGCACAACGCGCCACTGACTTTAAACTTTTTTTTCCTGGTTAGTGGCGCAATTGTTTTCTAAACCTGCAAAATAGCATGAAGGAACGTTTGCGCCGGAACACGCCTCCTTTTTTGCGCTGAACCGCCCAGGGAGCGCAAGTTCATTCCCTAGTTTAGCGACGTGCTTCTGTGGAGGGAAAAGCGCGCTGTGCGCGGGTGCAAAATAGGAATGATACATGCGTCAGTGTACAAAGTCAATTGCGCTGGGTGCAAGATAGGGCCCCAAGAGTCAAACTGACCAAACTGATGTTGTGTGACTTTTCCAGAAGTCAGAGAACGGAGGTTCAGGTACTTCTTATTCCTTCTTAAAGAGGCACTTTGATTTGGTTTATCCATAAATGTTAATGAAAGCATTAACTATCAAACATGTACTAACATGTAGTTAAGGCTGCCGTTATTCATGCGTGTCCAGTCATAGTTCAGGATAACTCTTCAGTGGTTCATGATTAGTTCATGCTTTCAATTATCATTCTATCAAACGATTAGTCTTTATCAGAGAGCTGTTCAAATCACTGACACACTCTTAATATGAAGATAATTCTTCATCATCAGATGTTTGAGTGACACTATGTCCAGTATCAGGAATAATACAGTATGATCTGTGTGTATCAATACACAACTCTGAGATCACAATGTGAATGTGTGCAAGAATAAACTGAGCATGTTCAAATGAACTCTTTCCAGACTAATTCCACTAAACGTCTTTAGAGAAAATACAGATTTCTTTACCTGTGAGAAGTGAAGAGAGAATGATCAGTCCCAGCAGACACAGATCACACTTATCAGCCATTTTGTGTTTCTGTCAGTCTTTCTCTTCATTATATATAGTTACAGCTCTTCCTTTACACATCATCAGCTCCTCCTCTGGTTGGTAACTTCCTCTGATCTCATCATCTGAGTGTTTAGTCCTGACTCTATGACACAGCTGAAGAAGCGATCAGAACCCATACACAAAAGAAATATATTTGAAATATATTTTCAGGATATATTTTGGAATATATGCAAATATTTGAAATTGGCCCAATAAATATATTTCATACTTATATTTCATATATTTTTGTTATATTTCAGAATATATTTGCTCCTGTGTATGGCAAAGATCTCTGGTGTAAAACTGTGTTGACTTTGAAAAGCTCTGGATCAGAAAGTGAGCTGAACTGTACAGTGGCGTCCAGAAACCAACCAAGTCCATAAAGAAGTATTATGTCTGACACTGAACAAAGTGCTTTAAAATGAACAGTTCCACACAAATCAATACAAACATATATTTATCCTCTCCAGAAACGAGTGATGGAAACGCAAAATTTCTAAACTTTACGTTTGGATGGAAACCCAGCTATTGTAGCTACTGATTATTTGGCAGAGATAAAAATTTCAACATAATGAAATATAGTTATTTTTAAGTGACCCAATACAGTGTCCTCAGGGTCATTTTTATGTGTCTATTTTTTTTTTTCATTTACACTTTTTTTTTTCATCACATCACTAAGTTTGTGCTTGTGAAACCACAAATTCACAACCTCCAGAAGTGTTACACTGACAGATGCGTCAAGATCACACTTCATCTATATATACACAGCAAAAACTCCAGTGTTAAATTAACTACACTCAAAAGTGTTAAAATAAGGGTACATAAAAAGTCAAGGGCCCAACTAAAGCAAACACTGATCACCATAACGGTGTGATTTTCTTCTTGCAGTTATAACAAACTTGAGCTTAACACACTCAAAACAGTGGAGATGATCATGGACTTTAGGAGAAACCCCCTGCACTCCCCATTCTCAGCATCATGAACAGCACTGTGGAAACAGTGGAGTCATTCAGGTTCCTGGGCGCTAGCATCTATCAGGACCAGAAGTGGGACAATCACATTCAAAAAGGCCCACCTGAAGAAGTTCAACCTGTCACAGGAGCTGTTGATACAAGTATACTCTGCAGTCACTGAATCCTCTGCACTTCTAGAACTGTCTGGTTCAGCTCAGCAATCAGATCTCAGATAGTCTGCTGAGCGAATCACTGGTACACCCCTCCCCACTCTCCAAGAACTGTACTCATCCAGAGTGAGTAAAGAGCTGGCAGAATCACCCTGGACCCCTCACACCCAGGGGTCTAATGTTTGGAATTAAGTCTTTCCCTGCCATTAACATAAATTTCTGTGATTTATGAGACTTATGCTGCGTCCCAACTCGCCTACTTATACTACGCCCTTAAAAGTATGTACTCCTTTTGTGAAGAAAAAGTACATACTTTTGAGTGTGTAGCAAAAGAGTAGACAAGCGCTACTTCCTCTTTGAACTGTTGTCGTCTGGTCGGCTCTACAGAGCTCTGAGCACCAGAACGGCCAGGCACAGGAACAGTTTCTTCTCTCCGGCAATCCACCTCATGAACATTTAATGCCTACACTTAGCAATAAACAAGTACAATATTTAAACACTATTTATACATTTATTTATTTAATACACCAGGCTTATTATTTACATTTCCTTGCATTTGTTCATACATACCTGTACATACCATCTATTGTCTATTTTTTTGTATATTGTTTTTTTTTTTTTAAATCTATTTTTTTTGTATATTGTGTATTTTACTATATTTTTATTATTTTTATTATCTGTGTCCTGTCACTGTTATTCTGGTTGTACTGTGGAAGCTTCTGTCACCAAAACAAATTCCTCGTATGTGCAAACATATCTGGCAATAAAGCTCTTTCTGATTCTGATTCTGACTACAAACTGTACAAGACATGTATAAAAATGTCATAAAGTGACAAATCTATTTAAACAGCTTTTTTATTAAAATATTAATATACTATTTGTGATAATAAACCAGTCTGTGTGAGCCAGTCCAGTGGATCTCGCGGTCCAGAGTTGAGGACCCCTGCTATAGGCGCTTACTCACACACACTTAGAGCTTGTGTTAATCGCACGTAGAAAAGGAAGTTAAGGAACGACCCTGATCCATCAGGAAACGCCACATGGGTCGCTGCATTAGGTAGGCTATGGCGTTGCAGTCAGACTAAATTCAGTTATATTTAGACTTTATATTTAGACTATAGACTTTATTCACAAGTTCACACATTAATTGCGGGTGCAAAAGTGATGTTGATTCAATGCAGTTAACATTGACACATTAACATAGATTTAACATTGTTTTGATGGTTTCTTTCTATCTGGGACCCTCATCAAACACAGCTAATCAATGTCTCCAGGATTACTAGAAAGCTACAGGCAGGAGAGTTTATCAGGGTTGGAGATAAACTCTGCAGGACAGTGGCCCTCCAGGACCAGGTTTACCATCCCTGGCTAAAATCTTTGCTTGAAAAGTTTTGAATAGATGTGATAGTGACATGCGATAGTTTGGCCACACCCACTTCACACTCCTGCCAGTCGGACGGATAACAGCTCCAAACCCTAAAAGCTCCACATTTCACAACTCCACAAAAATGTTTTCTGGACGTATCCATACACAAGAAACACAAGCATAACAGATTGTTATGATCCAGAAGATCACATTTGCTTTTATTTTGGCCTTATGGACAATTAGAGACATTCACATGATTGTGTAGGCTGTCTGTATATGTGCACTGTATTAAAGCTTTTTTTTTTTTTTCAGATGAAGGAAAGCTGATGCAAAAAGAAAAAAGTAAAGTGCGCACCTTGCACTCGACACGATATACATAATTAACACATTTGACAGACCAGATGATGCCAGTGCAGAAAGCACCTATGCTGGAACTTATACAGTTATAATTGCAACTGGTAATTATACAGTTTATTTTATTAAAACACTTTTGGATGTCATACTGTAGAAACATTACTATAATCAATTATATGAAATGAATAACACACATGACAGTTTAGAAGAGATCAGCTGATCAGAGCACTACATGATGATTATATCGTTATCATCATCATCAAAAGATGACATCATCTGATCACATTTTCTCTTACTGTTCTTGCCATAACACACAGTTCCAGCAGCCAGAGAAAAACTAACATTAAAACATCAAGAGTCAAACTGACCAGCTAAAGCAAACACTGATCACCATAATGATGACATCAAACCAAACTATTAATTTCAATAAATCATTCATCATCATCTAAACCTGTTAATTCTGTTAATCTCAATAAGAACTTTTCCACACATATGACAGAAATAAAGTACATTTTTTTAGTAATAAGTGAAGCTGGTGATGCTGTTTGTGGAGTTGTTTAATGAAGTTGGAGCCTGACATCTAATGTTTAGGCCGGCTACACACTGGCTGCACAGCGTGGCGTTTCTGTTGCGTGAGCGTGGCGTTTTCTATGTCTTTGCACACCAGAAACGTGTCTGACGTGGCGCTGCTGCTGCTAGGTGACGATACAGCAAAGACAATGTCGGCAGTTTTGACGGCAAAATAGGCTACAGAATATTTCGTTCTGCATTGACAGGTGCAATATTTGAAAATCGGTAATTATTATTTATTTGTTTTTAAATTACATTTATATCTGCATTTATGTCAAAACCTAGAGACTTTCAAACATCAAAATATAATTTATTAATATGTATTCATATCAAAATGACATATAAACATCTTTTCCTATTCTATTTTGCCTGGAAACGCTTCCAACACACTTGCGTGTCGCGTGAAAAATATGCATCGGTTCTATTTCTAGCTTGCACACGTTTTCTTCCGCACCTGAGATGTGTGTGTCACGCAGGCGGTGTGCAAGATCTAACCTGTTAACATGGGAGCCAAAATAAAAACAGACACGCCACGCAACCAGTATGTAGCCGGCCTAACACATCAACCCAATTTTCATTTTCAACCAAAATTTGACGTCTAAATGATGAAGTTCATGTCCAATAACATTTCTAGCTGGGGTGACCTCACATTGTGGCCATAATATGAGCACACAGTGAGTGCGCTGTGAGGTTACACTTGTGACTCACATTGTGATCATATGGAGAGATCACTGTGAGATCAACGTGTTGACTGGGATGGAAATGAAAATAAATCTGGCCTTTTATTTGTAAAAAAAAAAAAAAAAAAAACTTTTTTCATTTAAAGGAACACTTCGACTTTTTGGGACTTTAGCTTATTCACCGCATCCCCCAGAGTTAGATGAGTCCATACAAACCTTTTTCATCTCCGTGCGTGCTGTAAGTTTGTTTGACGCACCCACCGCTAGCCTAGCTTAGCACAAAGACTGGATGTAAATGGCTACAGCTAGCATACTGATCCCAATAAGTGACAAAATAACACCAACATTTTCCTATTTACATGTTGTGATTTGTATAGTCACAGCGTGTACAAATAACAAGGTCACATGAGACACAGCCATCTTTAAACGTTTAAATACTGGGAACTATATTCTCAGAAGGCGAAGCACTGCTACTTGGGCGGAGTGATTTGCTCGCAGCACCTGAGAAGCCCCGTGGTGAGGAGCAGAGAGTTCGCTCAGAGTTGGAGTAATAGAGTCAGCAATTACTAGTAAATGCAAAGTTTACAATCATGGGGTTCGCTGTATTGTAAAGAGATGCGACAATCAACAGGGGAGACCAGGTAATACCATGATGTTTCATAGAATTCCCATTCTTCAGGGTGATCAGAATTTTTTCTTTGTTTTCTGAGAAGAAAATAAAATGATGAACAATCCTCTGTAAGTTTTTGCTATTGTAAATATTGTTGTAGATTTGCTCAAAACTCACCAGTATTTTATTGTAATATTGTCGGCATCTCTATTTCCTCTGGGTGCTTCGAGTCCTTCCTCCCTGCAAAATAAAAGCATTGACTGACCTCTCGTATGTGTTTTTATCATGATTGCAGATTGTTCCAGATCAGATGAGTGTGAATCATCAGATTGTATGCGGCTCAAAACTCACCAGCTCTTCTTGCACAGATGATCTGAAGAAGAATCACAGTAGGAGCAGCAAACACTGCGATCTCAACAATAATCACAATCACTGCAGGAAACATGAGAGGAAGAAGAGAAACTGTACATGACTGAAGTCAAGGGTATTCAACTATCAACAGTTATTGATGAAGCTTTTACAGACTGACTGATAGTTTAATGTTATAAAGCTGTCAGTATAAATGAACGTGTCGTACCTCTGTATAATGATCCAGCAGTCACACTGACTTCAGTTTCTCCTGGATCTGTGGATCACGTCTGTTAGTTCAGTTCAACACATAATGCCACATATACACAACATCATCATCACATAATACTTGAGCTTCATATCACAGAAATTATGAATATGTGCACGAGTCTGTCATCATTATCTTCTTACTTCAATCTCAAGGTGTCAGGAGGAGAAAGACTATCGCCATTGACCAAAAATAAATCTATTTGATGCTTTATTCATTCATAGATATTCATGTTCAGTTGCATTTCTAAGTTTGCAGAATATCTATTTATTGACGCCATCTAAAATTAATGCTGGGATGACGTATCAGTATCAGTGTGACGCTCAGTTCAGTTCTGACATACTAACATGGGATGAGTTGTGTTTAATAAATCCTCACTATGATTTTATTAATTTATCATAGGAGTGGCGTGAGTTACACTAGGTGTATATTATGATTATTTTGCATCAGACAACAGACTGTACAAGACCGGTCATATGTATCAAAACTCACTGACAAATCTGACTAAAGAGCTTTTTTTGATGATAATATGTGTGATGATAAAGCAGTCTGTGAGAGCCAGTGCAAACCACTGAAGCGAGAGACTGATGATGTGTGACAGTGATCATGTGATCATGAACCTTGTGTAGAAGCTGCTGCTGTAGTTCGGCTTGATGTCTTCTCAGAGTTTGAGCTTCTGACTGGAGTCAGTGTTGGTGAAGCGACTGGAGCTGCAGAAGATGAATGTTCAGACGCATCAGGACATTAACATCATATTTTCATATTGATCATGACATGCAGTTTGTGTTCAATCATCACAGCTTACAGTGGCAGTAGTTGAGAAGAGAGATGTTACTGTATCATTTATTCCTGGTTTATATGAGAGTGAAACCAGGGGCGGATCTAGAAAAATATTTATGGGGTGGCGAGAGGGGGGCAGGAATTTTTGAGGGGTGGCAACATATGGCAGACGTACACTGAATTTAATCACAGTTAAATTGGCCATAACTTGTAATTCATTGCTGCTAATAGGGATGGGTATCGTTAAGGTTTTAACGGTATTACTACTATTACCGATACTCAGGGGCGCAACTACCCAGTGTCAGAGGGGTATGCAGCAACAATGAATTGCTCTCCCCCACCCAAAAACAACAACAACAACAACAACAACAAACAAAGAAAAAACTAACTGTGCCAAGTAATGTGATAGTTAACAGACAGTACAAAATTGTCATTTCTTAATATAATTGAACTATACTTCACAGTGATGAATCCACTGCTGAGTGGACCTCTGTCCCTCTAGGGGGGTTTGGGGGCATGCTCCCCCATAAGAAAATGTTGTGCTTTTTAATGTTGAATTCATCAATCTGGTGCACTTTGAGAGTTCAAAATTAAAAGCTCCAACCCATATTCAGTGTGCAAATTAAACAAAGAAAAATTCAAACCTTTTTTTAGTAACAGTGTCTGTCTAGATTACACTACTAGCCTTCATAATAATAGTTATAATATTAATCCCATGATAGTAAAAGCCATATATTGCAAAACAAATGCACTGAAAAATAAAGGAAACTTTCATAATTAGTTTTGTACTAATTTCTATACTTCACATTAAAGATGTGATTGGGCCAGCCCAGTGTCAATCAAGAAAATAACCAATGGGCCGCTGATCTACGTGTTTAATTAAAAATGTCAAAAAAAACCTAACACTGACTTTTTTTTCTTTTTCTTTTTTTTTTGTTGGCCAATGCATTACGACGGCACTAACCCAGCGTCGCCAATTAAGCAAAACAAAACAAAACGAATGGGCCACAGATGTACGAGTTTTATGGGCCGTTAAGACAAAGGCAAAAAAAAAAAAATAGCCTATTAGATGTATCGGCCCAAAAAGCATGTAGACCCACCGGGAATCTCCTACACTGTTAGACCTTACCGGGTTTTTTTACAGTAAAATACTGGCAACACTGTTGCCAGTAAAATACTGTTAATTGTACAGATCTTTACTGTAATCTAGTTTGTTTCTGTAAAAATGCACTAAATTATTGTTAACTAATTACACTTGCAGAAACCGACTGCCTTAAATTGACCAACTGTCATTTAAATGTATTAACTAAAATTTATAATGCATTAATAATGTGAGCAAAGTATTACTGTGAACTTCTTTCATTTGAGACCACTAAAAAACTATTGAACATAAAAAGATTTTCACTGGATCAGCAACTACACAGTCACCGTCTGTTAAATAAAGCAACATGCAGCGTATCATCAATGTTTGTAGATCTTCTCCTGGACTGAAGCACAGGCTCTACTCTTCAGCACAATGGTGACCCAAAAAATTAATTTTACAGTAAACTACTGGCAACAGTGTTGCCAGTATAAACCTGTTTTATAACTTACAGTTTATTACTGTTAAAATACATTTTGTGGGTGTGTCTTTTTTATCTTACACAGTTAACCCTTTCAACCCCTCAGGGAAATCCACACTACGAGTAAAAAGTAGCGATGCAGTGAGATAATTAAGGGAATATGTAAGTGACTGTAAGCAGAATCACTGAAGAAAAGAGAAACACAAGAACAGAAAATAGAGAAACACAATAACTATGACTGACTTCCAGCCATTACACATTATTACACTTATTATTAACCAGTATGACTTTATTTCTGTCATACAGAAGTTGTTATTGAGATGTTTAATTGAAAATGTTTGGTTTGAAGTTACCATTATAGAGATCAGTGCTTGCTTTAGTTGGGATGCTGATGCTAAAACATTAGTTTTTCTTTTGCTGCTTGAGCTGTGTTTTTGCAAGTCACTTGTGCACACACAGTTTATGAATGACTGCAGTTATAATGATTATGATGACAAAATCATCATATTGCCTGTTCATTCACTAAGAAATTCATTCTCACTTATTCAGAGTTTAATCCTCAATCAAAAGTGTTACATTAGCACCACTGTGAAAACGCAGCAATAAGATACAATGACTCTTTTTTTTTAACACATGATGCATAACCAGAGAAACAGAGCTACACTGTGTTTTAGAAACACGAGATATCACAATTTAGCACATGAATCTCAACAATGGTGGCAATATTTCTTTATTATTATTATTATTATTATTCATGCCGCAGTGCATGCTGGGAGTTTTATATTATCCTGGAACCCAGCATGCATTGCGACATGAAACTTTTCACCATTGTTGAGATTCATGTGCTGATTGTTGATATCTGTGTGGGTCTCAGTCAAGCAGGAGTAAAATAAAATTGAATGCACTATATGATTACAATATTCTTTAGAAGACCTGATTACAGAAATATTGATTTCATTTTGTAGATTCACAGATATATGCTAAATATGAAATACCCATAAATTCAAAGAATAAATACAGAAAAGATCAGAGAATCAGACATGTCCAGGATGATTGTGACATCATCACAAAAGCCAAAAACACCTGATCATCTTCCTCTTGGCTCTTTCTTGCCATAACAAAAGTGTTTTATAAACTCACTGTTACAGCAACCAAAGAGAGAGATGAATGGTAAGAAGTCAAGGGACAAGAGACCAACTAAAGCAAATACTGATCTCCATCATGGTGACAACAAATTTTATTAATAACTAAATCTCTGTTAATTCTCAACAAGAACTTTTGTACATGTATGAAAGAAATAATCGTAAACTGGTTTGTAAACTGGTTTCACACTCAGTGTGGCTGGAAGTCAGTTGTAGTTTTTGTGTTTCTCTTTTTTCTGTTCTTTTTTCTCTGTCCTTCAGTGATTCTGCTTATCAGTGTTCATCAGTTTCTCAATTCACTCACTTCTTTTCATTCAAGTGGACTATATTAGTGAACTAATGTAGAGAATAGTGAATGAGGGTATAGGGTGTGATTGGGAAAACAGCCTCTGAGTGTCGACTTTGAGCACTGTTAATTCACAGTATATTCCTGTAGGCTACTTTTATTTTCTACGGTATATTACTGTTTTAATGGAAAATGGTATAATATTGTCAGAATTTTACAGCAAGGGTTAACAGTGTAGATGTATGCAATATTGCATGTATGACCCATAGGAGTTCAATATTGGGGATTATAAGGATTTTATGCAGTTTATGACTTAAGGACCAGCGAGCAGCACGCAAGAGACACAACAAGAGCGCGCAAGTGGTTTTTTCTAGAATACTCTGTTCTCCTGTTATTTCAGTGCTGTATTTTAATCGAGGTAAGGCCATCTTCGATTCTCTGCTTACTTTGTATTTTTAACTTCACATAATTCTGTATTTTAGTTAGACGCGCTGCTTTATTTAACACAAAGCCGCGAGTGATAATAATTAATATTGCAGTCTAATTTGCACTTAAGCCGTTGCTCTTATTGCAGTTTCGTCTTGGCACATTTTCGCGTTATTCAGACTTAATTGCCCGACCGAAACAGCTTATGTAAGAATAGATATAAAGAGTGAAGTCTCAGATAACTCCATAAGGACACAACAAGAGCGCGCAAGTGGTTTTTTCTAGAATACTCTGTTCTCCTGTTATTTCAGTGCTGTATTTTAATCGAGGTAACCCAGCGGGCACCTTGACGTCAATTTGACATCAACAAATAGTCAAGATTTTGACCACCATGTATGACATGCATGAATATGCATATTTTCATTAAATTTTGTAATTATTTCCTTGTGGTTGTAAAGATGCCTAACAAAGGTATCAATCTGACATGTTTTTTCTGGTCCCTACATCTCAGGTCAATATCATTGACATTAAATCGATGTTGATTTGATGTCAGGAAACGACCTCAAATTGATGGGAAATTTATGTCAAAACAATGTCTGAAATGTCTGAAAAAAGTATATTTATTACTCATTGTAAATCAATTTGACTCATTTTCAACATCTAAAAGACCTAGCCTGAATGATCTTGAAAGTTGTAGACCTAGGTCTATGTATTTTGCATGTGTGTTTTTATTTATTTAAATCCTAGCATATTTACATTTAGTTCACATTTAAAATGACAGCAGACACTATAATTGCATATACTATAAAAGGTAAATTTAATCTGATATTGGAGCTTGATATTGAATGATATCAAAATAGCATTAAAATGACATCAACATCATGACATCCTGACGTCAAATAGATGCCCAGCAGGCACAGGATATAGACTATAACATCGGTCAGACGTTGGATTTTGGTTGAAAATGAAAGTCGGGTTGATTTCTAAATCCAATGTTTGTTTGACGTCAGGCTCCAATGTTGGGCAGTCGTTGAATTTTGGTTGGAATAAACCAAACAAAAAGGTGAAATGCATGGCCATACACTTATTACCAGCTTCACTAAAAACTAACCAGACTCACTTTATTTAATTTCCGGTTTAAAGAAATAATATGTTGTATTTTAAAGTCACCATGATGGTGGGTAGCGTTTGCTTTAGTTGTGCTCTTGACCCTTAACTCTTAAAATTAAAATTTTCTCTGGCTGCTATAATTGTGTGTTTATAAAGCACAATTGTTGTAGCTAAAAAAAGTTGTGAGAAAATGAGATCAGATGATGTTGGCTGTTTAGTGTTGATGATGACGATGATATCATCATGTAATTGCCTGAACCCCTGATCTTATTTAGTGTCTAATGCTTTGATTATATAGGACTTGTGGTTTTTACATTGTTTTATTCATAATATAAGTCATTTAGATTCTACAGCATATCTAACAGTGCCGTTTATCAAAAAATATACTTGATTTTTAAAAACCTTTAATCTATGGCAGTACTTAGACACACACAGACATCAAGAAACAGCATATGAATCTCAACAATGGTGACAATCAAACAAAATATCCAGATAATCAGATCAACTCCAGCTGCATAATTTATTAAAGCCGCAATGCATGCTGGGAGATAAGGGTGAGTTTTGATTGGTGGTACCCAGCATGCACTGCAGCTGAAGCATTTAATCTATTGTCACCATTGTTGAGAGTCATACACTGATTCTTGATGGCTAAGTAATAATTTAGAGGAAAGAGTTGCATTATGTTGCATAATACATTAAATGTTTTGAAAATCCTTTATATTATATGATAAGCAACATCGTTCTCATGTTGTAAAATCAATTGTCTTCCATTATAAAACAACATTAAAAATACAAGTTCTATATAATCAAAACATTAGACACTGAATAAGATCAGGGATTCAGGCAATTACATGATGATATCATCATCAATAAACAGCCAACATCACCTGCTCTAATTTTTCTCATGGCTTTTTTGCCACAACAAATGTGCTTTATAAACACAATTACAGCAGCCAGAGAAAATTTTATACTAAAAAGTCAAGAGTCAAGAGCACAACTAAAGCAAACGCTAACCACCATCATGGTGACTTTAAAAAACAAAATATTATTTCTTTAAACCGGAAATTAAATAAAGTCATCAAACAAACACTGGATTTAGACATCAACACGACTTTCATTTTCAACCAAAATCCAACGTCTGACTGACGCTGTAGTCTATATCATGTTCCTGCTGGGATCAACATCATGACATCTTGACGTCAAATAAATGTTGAATTGACATCAAATGCCAACAAAGCATGACATCAAAATAACATCAAAATGACATCAGCAGAGGTCAAAATCTTGACATCAAATTGACATCAACGTTTTGACGTCAATATGACTTTCATTTTTGACCTATTTCGTGACGTAATTTTGACATCAATGTTTGATGTCACATTGATGTTAAATTGACATCAAATGCCCACTGGGATCACTGCAACCTTTTATGTGATGGGAATAGATCTAAATACTTAAAAAACTTCTCACGATTCGTTAATCTCGATAGCTGTAATAGTAAAAACGTATAATAGCTGTAATAGTAAATGTTTTCGAGAGAGTTTCACATGTAATGCTAGATATTTCATATGCAAGCATGTCAGCCAATCACAGCAGAGGGCGTTTACACTGAAGTCTCACACAGACACGCCCCTTCAAACAGAGCGTTCAGAGGCTAAAATCAGGCTATGAAATATGCCTTTTATTTCTAAATTATAACAACTGTTGATCTAAAAAACATACTAACATGATAAGGGCACCCCAGGAAACATTCTAAAATAATAAAATAATCCATGCAATGGGACCTTTAAAGAGTTTCTGTTGAGTTTTGTGGGTCACCATTGTGCTGAAGAGTAGAGCCTGTGCTTCAGTTCTGGATGAGCAAAGAAACACTGTTGATATGTTGCATGTTGCTTTATTTAACAGGCAGTGATTGTGTACTTACTGATGTATTGATGATCTATTTGTTGATAGATTATCTCATTCATGTGTGCTGTTGTTAATTAACACTTATCTGCAAGAGGATTGAGTTAAACTGATGTTTTGTTAACTCATTTAAATAAATTACGTTTTTCAGAAAACTATTTTTTTTAGTGGACTCAAATGAAATATCACAGTATAAATATGAAATGGTAATAATTTATCAATTTATGACAGAATCAGTTAAATCAGTTTACAACATCATGACATCTTGACGTCAAATAAATGTTGAATTGACATCAAATACCAACAAACAAAGCATGACATCAAAATAACATCAAAATGACATCAGCAGAGGTCAAAATCTTGACATCAAATTGACATCGACATGTTGACGTCAATATGACTTTCATTTTTGACCTATTTCGTGACGTAATTTTGACATCAATGTTTGATGTCACATTGATGTTAAATTGACATCAAATGCCCACTGGGAAGGCCATCTTCGATTCTCTGCTTACTTTGTATTTTTAACTTCACATAATTCTGTATTTTAGTTAGACGCGCTGCTTTATTTAACACAAAGCCGCGAGTGATAATAATTAATATTGCAGTCTAATTTGCACTTAAGCCTTTGCTCTTATTGCAGTTTCGTCTTGGCACATTTTCGCGTTATTCAGACTTAATTGCCCGACCGAAACAGCTGTACTCACTCAAGCGGTGAAAGCATTTTCTGTATATCTGTGTAATTTGCGCGCTGTCGCGGAAGCGTCAGCGGAAGCGTTCAGCTCTCGTGTTCAGCCTCCTCGTGTTCAGACCGACTCGGGTAAAGACCATCGACTCTACCTGCGCGACTCCACCGAGCAAGGACACCAGAAAGGCACTTAAGTATCTCCTTTTCCCTTTTCCTTCACTCTTTTTATCTTATTGTCCACCTTAATCAACATGTGCTTTCAATACATTACTGTTATCTCTCGGCAACGCCCTTTCATCACGCGCAAAAGGCAGCGCAATACTGCCAATCTGCGTCCCATTCTCTCATCCTCACACACTCCTCTCTCTCTTTCCGTGGGTCTATGGAATTGCCAGTCAGCAGTCAATAAAGCTGACTTCATTCCAGCCTTTGCATCTCATTCTACTCTTAATATCTTGGGCTTGACTGAGACCTGGATTCGTCCAGAAGACTCAGCAACCCCCGCTGCTCTCTCTAGCAATTTCTCCTTCTCTCACTCCCCTCGCCAGTCAGGGAGGGGTGGGGGTACAGGGCTCCTCGTTTCTAACAATTACAAATACTCTGCGCTCTCTTCTCTATGCAACAACAACTCATTTGAATATCATGCTATTACACTCACAACTCCCATTAAGATCCATATTGTAGTCATTTATCGTCCCCCAGGTCAGCTGGGTAACTTTGTGGATGAGCTGGATGTGCTGCTGTCCACTTTCCCTGAGGACGGCACCCCACTTCTAGTCTTTGGTGACTTCAACATCCATCTCGACAAGCCGTATGCAGCAGACTTCATCTCTCTCCTAGCCTCTTTCGATCTCACACAACTCATCACATTTACATTTACATTTACATTTACATTTAGTCATTTGGCAGACGCTTTTATCCAAAGCGACTTACAAAGCAGGACTAGATTAAGCGAATCATCATGAAGAGGCAAAAACCAAAGCTACGCAAGGAGTGCTCAAGATACAAAGTTCAGGCATTATTCAGAGTAGCATAAGCCCGATAAGTGAGGTTTTTAGAGGGAAAGGGGAGGTTTTTTTTTTTTTTTTTTTTTTTTTTTTTTTATGTGGTTAAGTGCTCACGGAAGAGATGGGTTTTCAGATGCTTTTTGAAGGTTGTCAGGGATTCAGCATTCCGGATGAGGGAGGGGAGAGTGTTCCACCAGCATGGAACTGTGAATGAGAATGTTCTGGAAAGTGATTTTGTGGCTCTCTGCGATGGAACCACGAGACGTCGCTCGTTGACTGATCGTAGGCGTCTGGTAGGGATGTAGACTCGTAGGAATGAGTTAAAGTAGGAGGGAGCTGAGCCTGTGATAGATCGGTAAGCAAGCGTCAATGCCTTGAACTTGATGCGAGCAGCGAGAGGTAGCCAGTGCAGAGAGATGAACAGAGGAGTGACGTGGGCCCTCTTGGGCTCGTTGAAGACAAGACGAGCTGCAGCATTCTGGATCATCTGTAGAGGTTTAGTTGCACTTGAAGGAAGACCGGCCAGAAGAGCATTGCAGTAGTCAAGCCTAGAAATGACCAGGGCCTGGACGAGAAGTTGTGTTGCATGCTCAGTTAGGAAAGGCCTGATCTTCCTGATGTTGTGCAGTGCAAACCTGCATGATCGAGCTGTCTTTGAAATGTGATCTGTGAAGGTCAGCTGGTCATCAAATGTTACTCCAAGATTTCTGACCGTCCTTGATGGGGTGATTGAAGATGAATCTAGCTGGATAGTGAAGTCGTGCTGTAGAGACGGATTGGCAGGGAGGACGAGAAGCTCAGTCTTTGGCAGGTTGAGCTGTAGGTGATGTTCCTTCATCCATGCCGAGATGTCCGCCAGACAGCTTGAGACCCGTGCAGCTACTGTGGGATCATCTGGTTGAAACGAGAGGAAGAGCTGTGTGTCATCAGCATAGCAGTGGTAGGAGAAACCGTGCGCTTGTATGATGTGTCCCAGTGATGTGGTGTAGATGGAGAAGAGGAGGGGTCCAAGAACTGAACCCTGGGGAACCCCTGTGGTCAGCTGATGCGATCTGGATACCTCGCCTCTCCATGCGACCTTGAAGGACCTACCTGTGAGATAGGACTCAAACCAGTGGAGTGAAGTACCTGTGATGCCCAGTGATGAGAGGCTGGACAGAAGGATCTGATGATTCACAGTGTCGAAGGCAGCAGACAGATCCAGGAGAATGAGGACTGAAGATTTGGAAGCAGCTTTTGCGATCCGTAGGGCTTCTGTGACTGATAGTAGTGCAGTCTCAGTAGAATGGCCTTTCTTGAAGCCGGATTGGTTGACATCCAGCTGGTTGTTTCGAGACAAGAAGGATGTTACTTGGTTGAAAACAGCTCTTTCAAGTGTCTTTGCAATAAATGGTAGGAGGGAGATGGGTCTGTAATTCTCTACAGTTGATGTGTTTAGTGTTGGTTTTTTAAGCAGTGGAGTAACCCGAGCTTGCTTGAATGCTGTAGGGAAGGTGCCAGTATGGAGGGATGAGTTTATGATGTGTGTGAGTGCTGGTAGAAGTGTCGGAGAGATGGCTTGTAGAAGGTGCGAGGGGATGGGGTCTAGGGGACAGGTGGTAGGATGACTGGAGAGGAGAAGTGTAGATACTTCTTCCTCGGTTAGCGGAGAAAAGGAGGACAGAGGGACATTGGCTGAGGAAGGGGTCGGTCTGGGTTCCTGTGTGTGTGGAGCCGAGAACTGACTGCTGATAGTTGTAGTTTTGTTGGTGAAGAAGTTCGCAAAATCGTCAGCAGTTACGGAGGAGGTGGGTGGTGGTGGAGGTGGACAGAGGAGAGAGTTGAATGTCTTGAAAAGTACTCGTGTGTTGGAGGAGCTGTTGATCTTGTTGTGGAAGTATGAAGATTTTGCAGCATGAACATCTACAGAAAAGGAAGAGAGGAGAGATTGATACATACCCAGGTCAGATGCGTCTTTTGATTTGCGCCATTTCCTCTCCGCTGCCCTGAGTTCAGTCCGGTGTTCACGAAGAACCTCAGATAACCAGGGGTTGGAGGGAGTAGCGCGTGCTGGCCTGGAGGAGAGAGGGCAGATAGTGTCTAGAGAAGAGGTTAGAGTGGAGCATAAGGTATCTGTTGCGGTATTCACATCCAGAGATGAGAATTGTGAGGGTGGGGGAAGAGAAGATGACACGGCAGAGGAAAGGTGTGAGGGAGAGAGTGAGCGCAGGTTTCGCCTGAAAGTGACTGGAGGTGGGGTTGGAGGTGCAGGGGTAGAGAGTTGTAGACTGAAAGTAATGAGGAAATGATCTGAAACATGGAGAGGTCTCACCAAGATGTTCTCTGTGGTGCAGTTGCGTGTGTAAACCAGGTCCAGTTGGTTGCCTGATTTGTGAGTACCTGTGGTGATGAGTCGTGTGAGATCGAAGGAGGCTAGGAGGGAGATGAAGTCTGCTGCATGCGGCTTTTCGAGATGGATGTTGAAGTCACCGAAGACTAGGAGTGGGGTGCCGTCCTCAGGGAAAGTGGACAGCAGCACATCCAGCTCATCCACAAAGTTACCCAGCTGACCTGGGGGACGATAAATGACTACAATATGGATCTTAATGGGAGTTGTAAGTGTAATAGCATGATATTCAAATGAGTTGTTGTTGCATAGAGAAGAGAGCGTGGAGTATTTGTAATTGTTAGAAACGAGGAGCCCTGTACCCCCACCCCTCCCAGACTGGCGAGGGGAGTGAGAGAAGGAGAAATTGTTAGAGAGAGCAGCGGGGGTTGCTGAGTCTTCTGGCCGGATCCAGGTCTCAGTCAAGCCTAAGATATTAAGAGAAGAATGAGATGCAAAGGCTGGAATGAAGTCAGCTTTATTGACTGCTGACTGACAATTCCATAGACCCACGGAAAGAGAGAGAGGAGTGTGTGAGGATGAGAGAATGGGACGCAGATTGGCAGTATTGCGCTGCCTTTTGCACGTGATGAAAGGGCGTTGCCGAGAGATAACAGGAATGTATTGAAGGCACATGTTGATTAAGGTGAACAATAAGATAAAAAGATTGAAGGAAAAGGGGAAAAGGAGATACTTAAGTGCCTTTCTGGTGTCCTTGCTCGGTGGAGTCGCGCAGGTAGAGTCGCTGGTCTTTACCCGAGTCGGTCTTCACACGAGGGGGCTGAACACGAGAGCTGAACGCTTCCGCTGACGCTTCCGCGACAGCGCGCAAATTACACAGATATACAGATAATGCTTTCACCGCTTGAGTGAGTACAGCTGTTTCTCTCGGGCAATTAAGTCTGAATAGCGTGAGAATGCGCTGAATCGAAACTCTTCAATAGCAAAGGCTTAAGTGCAAACTAGAAAGCAATATTAATTTTCACTCGCGGCTTCTGTTTAATGTAGCAGCGCGTCTAATTAAAATACAGAATTATGTGAAACTAAAAATACAAAATGAACAGAGAATCGAAGAAGGGCTTACCTGGACTAAAATACAGCACTAAAATAACAGAACAACAGAGAAATCCAGAAAAACACACTTGCGCGCTCTTGCCGTGTCTCTTATGATGAACGCTGGTCCTGGCGAATGAACTGAAGCTTCCTTATTTATATCTATTCGTACAGATGCTGTTTCTCTCGGGCAATTAAGTCTGAATAGCGTGAGAATGCGCTGAATCGAAACTCTTCAATAGCAAAGGCTTAAGTGCAAACTAGAAAGCAATATTAATTTTCACTCGCGGCTTCTGTTTAATGTAGCAGCGCGTCTAATTAAAATACAGAATTATGTGAAACTAAAAATACAAAATGAACAGAGAATCGAAGAAGGGCTTACCTGGACTAAAATACAGCACTAAAATAACAGAACAACAGAGAAATCCAGAAAAACACACTTGCGCGCTCTTGCCGTGTCTCTTATGATGAACGCTGGTCCATCACCACAGGTACTCACAAATCAGGCAACCAACTGGACCTGGTTTACACACGCAACTGCACCACAGACAACATCTTGGTGAGACCTCTCCATGTTTCAGATCATTTCCTCATTACTTTCAGTCTACATCTCTCTACCCCTGCACCACCAACCCCACCACCAGTCACTTTCAGACGAAACCTGCGCTCACTTTCCCCCTCCCATCTTTCCTCTGCCGTGTCATCTTCTCTTCCCCCACCCTCACAATTCTCATCTCTGGATGTGAATACCGCAACGGATACCCTATGCTCCACTCTAACCTCTTCTCTAGACAATATCTGCCCTCTCTCCTCCAGGCCAGCACGCGCCACTCCCTCTAACCCCTGGTTATCTGAGGTTCTTAGGGAACACCGGACCGAACTCAGGGCAGCGGAGAGGAAATGGCACAAATCAAAAGACGCATCTGACCTGAGTACGTATCTATCTCTCCTCTCTTCCTTTTCTGTTGATGTTCATGCTGCAAAATCTTCATACTTCCACAACAAGATCAACAACTCCTCCAACACACGACTACTCTTCAAGACATTCAACTCTCTCCTCTGTCCACCTCCACCACCACCCGCCTCCTCCTTAACTGCTGACGATTTTGCGAACTTCTTCACCCACAAAACAACAACTATCAGCAGTCAGTTCTCAGCCCCACACACACAGGAACCCAGACCGACCCCCTCCACAGCCAATAACCCTCTGTTCTCCTTTTCTCCACTAACCGAGGAAGAAGTATCTACACTTCTCCTCTCCAGTCATCCTACCACCTGCCCTCTAGACCCCATCCCCTCACACCTTCTACAAGCCATCTCTCCCACACTTCTTCCAGCACTCACACACATCATCAACTCATCCCTCCATACTGGCATTTTCCCTACAGCATTCAAGCAGGCTCGGGTTACTCCACTGCTTAAAAAAACCAACGCTAAACACATCATTTGTAGAACATTACAGACCTATCTCTCTCCTACCATTCATTGCGAAGACACTTGAAAGAGCTGTTTTCAACCAAGTAACATCCTTTCTGTCTCTCAACAACCAGCTGGATGTCAACCAATCCGGCTTCAAGAAAGGGCATTCTACTGAGACTGCATTACTGTCTGTCACAGAAGCCCTACGGATCGCAAAAGCTGCTTCCAAATCTTCAGTACTCATCCTCCTGGATCTGTCTGCTGCCTTCGACACTGTGAATCATCAGATCCTTCTGTCCAGCCTCTCATCACTGGGCATCACAGGAACTTCACTCCACTGGTTTGAGTCCTATCTCACAGGTAGGTCCTTCAAGGTCGCATGGAGAGGCAAGGTATCCAGAGCACATCAACTGACCACAGGGGTTCCCCAGGGTTCAGTTCTTGGTCCCCTCCTCTTCTCCATCTACACCACATCACTGGGACACATCATGCAAGCACACGGCTTCTCCTACCACTGCTATGCTGATGACACACAGCTCTTCCTCTCGTTCCAACCAGATGACCCCACAGTAGCTGCACGGATCTCTAGCTGTCTGGCGGACATCTCGACGTGGATGAAGGAACATCACCTGCAGCTCAACTTGGCAAAGACTGAGCTTCTCGTCCTCCCTGCCAATCCGTCTCTACAGCACGACTTTACCATCCAGCTAGAGTCATCATCAATCACCCCATCAAGGTCGGTGAGAAATCTTGGAGTAACGTTTGATGACCGGCTGACCTTCACAGATCACATTTCAAAGACAGCTCGATCATGCAGGTTTGCACTGCACAACATCAGGAAGATCAGGCCTTTCCTAACTGAGCATGCAACACAACTTCTCGTCCAGGCCCTGGTCATTTCTAGGCTTGACTACTGTAATGCTCTTCTGGCCGGACTTCCAGCATGTGCAACTAAACCCCTACAGATGATCCAAAATGCTGCAGCTCGTCTTGTCTTCAACGAGCCAAAGAGGGCCCACGTCACTCCTCTGTTCATCTCTCTGCACTGGCTACCTCTCACTGCTCGCATCAAGTTCAAGGCATTGACGCTTGCTTACAGATCTATCACAGGCTCAGCTCCCTCCTACTTTCACTCACTCCTACGAGTCTACATCCCTACCAGAAGCCTACGATCAGCCAACGAGCGACGTCTCGTGGTTCCATCCCAGAAAGTCACAAAATCACTTTCCAGAACATTCTCATTCACAGTTCCATGCTGGTGGAACGCTCTCCCCACCCTCATCCGGAATGCAGAATCCCTGACAACCTTCAAAAAACATCTGAAAACCCATCTCTTCCGTGAGCACTTATCCACATAAAAAAAAAAAAAAAAAAAAAAACCCTCCCCTTTCCCTCTTAACCTCACTTATCGGGCTTATGCTACTCTGAATAATGCCTGAACTTTGTATCTTGAGCACTTCTTGCGCTGCTTTTTGTTTTTGCCTCTTCATGATGACTCGCTTAATCTAGTCCTACTTTGTAAGTCGCTTTGGGGTCATTCTACAGAAACGTCCACTTTTGGTATGGCAAGATGTCTTAAAATTGATTTCTTTTTCTAACATTTAAACTTACACCACATTATTAGATTACCCTTTGACTTTATGAATACGCATAAATTACAGCTTAATGATTTTTTTTTTTTTTTGTACATTTATTTAAAGACCGCATGTACCATTTTTTTGGTCACTGGTGTTACCTTACTTCTTTGGCAATATTAAAGGTTTTTATGAAATATTATTTCATTTTTTTTTTCAGCACATGTAGTCAGAGTTAGCGAAAAATAATAATAACGCAACAAATAAGGAGATTGTTTTATTTATTTTAATCAGGTTCGTTAAAAGTGTGCTTGAATGAGGTTAGTTCATCTGCGCTACCATCTATTTGCTATAACAATGAAAATATTTGAAAACCAGTTAAAATCAAGTAATGATGCAATCCTTTAAATCTTAACTTTTGAGTGTAGCAGAATAAAATGGATGTAACATTATTACTATGTCACATGTGACATTGCATTTAATGTGACAGAAAAAAAGACACCAGTGACACAATAAAGTTTATCTATAAATGGAAGTCACTGGTGTTACTGGTGTTACCCATAAGAAAGGTGACACCAGTGACAGTAACACCAGTGACAATTTTCATGAAAAATTAATTTTACAAAATGGCTGCTGCAAGGTTACAAACCACATGTTGTCAATCATGGCATACTAACTAAATTAAGTAGTTTAATCCATTTGTATTCTAGTTTTTTTACAATTACCTAACAATAAAGTAGGTCATACTAGTGACTTCAACTAAAAGCTTCATATGAAATCATGAGATAAATGAGAAGATTTCTGATAACTGAAAAGAGACAGTGGATCTACCTTGGGCTTTTCTTCATAGATATTCAGGAAATTGGAAGAAGGAAGTCAAGTGATGTCATCAGTGTGATTTTTATTTCAAAATAACAGATTTTTGTATAACGGTAACACCAGTGACACAACTCCAGGGGACCACTACTTTCATTATAAATTTTATAATATTTATTCTGCATTTTTTTTATATATATCATTTACATAATATATTTTATAGTTATGTATACATTATTGTATTTTAAATGGTGTAAAAATCTGTTATTGACCTCAAAATATAGCATTTTCCCCTCTGTACATGACTGTGGGGACGAGCACTTCTGTGGTGCTTGAAATTCTATATAATTAATAAAAATCAAATATTGCCACATTGGTGGCTCAAGAGGGTGTAATTGTTCAAATAACATATTGTTTTATTTTAAAATGTAAAGAAATTGTAACCCTAAAGTGTTTTTTAAGTGTAATATTTCTGTAAAGGCTAGGGACAGAAAAATGGACATTTTCATAGAATGACCCTTTGGATAAAAGCGTCTGCTAAATGACTAAATGTAAATGTAAATGTAAATGTGACCACTAATATTTCACAATTGCCAAACGTATGAAGCCATCAGAAAGAGTAGAGCCAGTGTGTGAAAGTTTTGACAAATCTGTCTGAAAAGAGTGTTTTCTCACCTGAATACTTGACAGTGTATCTGACTGAGGTCTGGAGTTGATTTCTGTGAGTAAGCTGACATCTCCACTCTCTGTTGTTATCTTCATTCAGGAGTGTTGTAGTCAGAGTGATGATACAGCGATATTGATCTGATGATGATGATAATATCTGATATCTGGAGTCTGTCTTCAGATCAACACCAGCCTGATTCACCCACAACAGCTCAAATCCCCCAGAACGAACCCAATAATCACAGGAGAATCCAGTATATGAATACAACTGACAGGAGAGAGTCACAGAGCGGCCTGGACTGATCTCAGTCTGTGAGGATGAAGATGATGATGATGATGATGATGAAGATGATGATGGAGACACTGAAACTGAACACAAGACACAAATCACAGACTCTTCAATCATCATCTGAGATTAAAGGGAGAATCTGCCCTTTTTAAATTGACCACATAATCATAAACTTACCATGAAGAACATTCAGATAAACATCAGCATCAGGTCCTTGTTGTCTGTCATCCACATATTGTCTGCAGGTGTAATATCCATAATCTTCTTCTGTGACGTTCTTGATGTTCAGAGAGCAGTCAGACTCCAGACTCAGTCTCTCATGTCTCTCTGTGTCTTTCTTCTTGATCCCTTTAGTAATCAGTTCAACTCCTGCTGAATCTCTGAATCTGCTGTAGATCCATGTAGTTTTAGATTTGCAGTCAGAAAGAGCATTATTACAGGACAGACGCACATTTTCACCAGAACTGATGAACTCATGATCATTCACTCCACTGATACCTGAAACACAGTATATCTCAGTGATCATTATGATATTAATAAATGAAAACAATAAACCATACCAGCATAAAAAGCAGAAGAGTCGAATCATACAGTCTTTTTCCGGTGTTTGATAGTTAATGCATTCATTAAAATCTATGGGTAACACTTTATAATAACGTTCAGTTGTAAGTCATTTATAAGTGGTTAGTTAATTATGAATAATTCATAATTGAGTAGCAAGTGATATACTAACATTTTATGTATGTTTTGTAAATTCCGTTACAAGTCATTTACTAGTGATTAGTAAATGATTAACTAATTATTTACGAAACATGACTATGCGTTCATAAATGATTAATAAGTGATATGTTAATTATTGTATGTATGTTTTGTAGATTCAGTTACAAGTCATTTACAGTTGATTAGTAAATGATTAGCGTATTATTTTTTGTATGTATGCATGTATGTAGCAATTAGAGGGTGCAGAAAGTGTTGTAAATGCCTTGAATACACGTACAGATCATTTGTAACAGGTAAGTTTAACATATTTACAAGTGATGAATAGTTTACACTTTAGATTAGGGGATACAGAAAGTGTTGTAAATGATTTATAACACATTCTGCATCCCCTAATCTAAAGTGTAAACTATTCATCACTTGTAAATGTGTTACAATTTATGAAACGCATAGTCATGTTTTGTAAATGATTAGTTAATCATTAACTAATCAATTGTAAATTACTTGTAACACAATTTACAAAACATACATAAAATGTTAGTATATCACTTGCTAATCATTTATGAATGTTTTGTAAATGATTAGTGCATCATTAACTAACCACTTATAAATGACTTACAACTGAACGTTATTATAAAGTGTTACCAATCTATGGATAAACCAAATCAAACGCCTCTTTAAGAAGTAATAATAAATACCCTGACTTTGAAATAAATGTAAATAATGTAATATCATCATATCTTGAACTCTTGATTTCAGCTTTGTCATAAACATTACTGGACGGCACAGGATTAGTTGATCCTCCTCTTCAAGCGTAGAAAATACACTAATAACTGACCTTAAAAGCTCTTTATCTGTTCTGTGTTTCTCTCTTTCCTTCAAACTCACCCTACTGTGACTTATGCACAGCTAAATACAAAATAACAATTCAAAACCCACAAAGAATATTTGTGGAACAGTTCCCAAAGGAAGGAGCAAAACTCAGGGAAGGTTTGCTGGGATCAGTAGTTCACTCTCCATCCAGACACAGTCGTGATGATACTGTACTTCTGTTCTCTGACCACACAACATCACTTCACTGAGCTGAACACTCGTTGTGTGTTTGATAGTGAGTTTATGATCAATCATGAGCTGAGTTTGGGAAGTAGTTAACAGTGAATTTGATCATGATTAGGGCCCTCTCAAGTAAAGTCATGGCAAAATAATGCATTAACAAATCATTTAATTTCAAAACATGCACTAGAATATTTGTATTACTTTACACCACCAGTACAACAAAACAAACAAACAAAAGATAAAGGTTATTTGTAGTTCTTTTAATATTTATTGACATCAACATACACTCATCAGTCAACATATATTAGAGTAAAATGCCAGCATTACCGTAGCAACACAACTAACACGCCGAGAGCACCCATAGTGAAGATATTTTAAGTTGAACTAAATATTATCCACCTCTTTAATTTTTGACAGATTGTGGGACATCTAATGCAAGAGCTGTATACACTAAGCGTCACAACCTTTCAGTTTTGGATAATAATATTCTTCCTTTTAATGATCTCTCATTAACCATGAGCTCAATCAGGCCTACACGAATGCTTACTGGTTTTAAATGTATTCGTTTGGGAATAAAGGCTACATTTAATCCACAGCACATCTCAACATTATCCTACTGTAAGACATAGAACAAAATCAATTTCAAATAAAGTTAAAGAAGTTACATATAAGGCCATTCATTTGATTTATCCAGTGAGAAGAGCTCAAGATTTTTTAGAGACATGGAGACTAAATGCATCTTTTATAATTTAGAAGAATCCATAAAACATTTATTTTATGAATGTATATTGTTTTGGATTGATATTGAATATCTAATATTTAAATTCACAAAATCGAATATTCGACTGTCTGGTAAAGATTTAATTTTGTTGAATAAAAATAAGAGTTTTGAGCAAAATGTGGAGATTAACTTAATAATTATGTAAAATACCACAAACAGAAATGGACCAATAATAAACCTAACATTATATTATTTAAACTGAACTTAAGCATTATATTGAGGACCTAAAAGAAACACACACACACACACACACACACACACTATCTCATATTTACCAATATCTTATACAAAATGTTAAGGATATACTGTAAATACATGCTTTTTTACTTTTGTTCCTTCTGTTATAAACATCAACACTTAGTACAGAAATGTAATAATGAGAATTGTCTATGCAATATATTTGTGAATTTTACAAATGCTTTTTTTTTGCTCACTTGTTCTTATATTGTACTTATATTATTTGATGTTTATCCTCAAAATCTTTAGTTATATTTAATTACAATTTCTTCTAATTATATTTAGCTATATATCATTTGTTATATTTGTAATTTTATGCTACACAATGAATATCAGAAAATCTACAAGTAAAACTAGAAAAAAGTCTGATATTTAAAAAAATGGCATACAACAACTAAAATAAATATAAAAATAACTAAAGAGCTAAAAAAATGAATTAAATTAAATTAAATTAAATTAAATTAAATTAAATTAAATTAAATTAAATTAAACAATATCCGTAGCTGCATTTGATCTGTTTGTCAGTTTCTGACACAGTCATGTGAAGTTTCTGAGTCCTGATGTGTGCTGATAATGTTTTCCAGCAGGAGGTGCAATATATATATATATATATATATTTTGAAGATTATTAGTAACAGATTGACTAAACAAATCACTGAACAAGCTCTGGTAAAAAAAAAAAAAAAAATGTTTCTCCAAAACACGTTGGCCACAATTATTCATACCCCTAGAATGTTTTATAAATAAAATATCTCTGAAGTATATTCCCATTAATATTTACCTTTTTCAGAACACCAGGGTGACTAGTGTCACGGAGTGACAAACCGGAACTTTAAGAAATGGAGCGAGTTCTCTTGGGGAAGCGGTTCCGGCGGGACACCAGGCCGGTTCCGGTGGCCCGTCATGGCCACCCTTGTTGATGAGTGGCAGCTGCAGAGAGTCATCAAGTGGCTATTTTAACGCTCGGCGTGCAGCGTTCAGTGTGTGCGGCGGTCGACCTAAGTGTGTGCGGCGGTATAAAAGTGCAGTATTGTGGCAGATGGAGAGGAGTGGAACGGCAGTTTGAAGGCACAAGTGTCCTGTGAATTATGGATTGCTGAACGAACTCAATGATCCCTTCGAACTTGTTATCATAGTGGATCTGCCGGCCCGACGAGTTGAGGTGAAGGCATCCTTCTCACATTTTAAGTGGTGTGTATTGCTGTGTCTGACGATTGAAGTGAGCACGTGTGAAGATTTTAAGTGGTTTGATGCATGCACGAATATTTGAAAACCTGATGTTGCCAGCACTCTAAAGCTCGGTGGGAGATTGTCCAGCCCGGTGGAGAGCTACGAATTATCGCAAAGAGAAACTGCACTGTTAGACCTTACCGGGTTTTTTTACAGTAAAATACTGGCAACACTGTTGCCAGTAATATACTGTTAATTGTACAGTTCTTTACTGTAATCTACAGTATGTTACTGTAAAAATGCACTAAATTAAAACTCAAGTTAACTAATTTCACTTGCAGAAACCGACTGCCTTAAATTGACCAACTTTCATGTATTAACTAAAATTTATAATGCATAAATAATGTGAGCAAAGAATTACTATGAACTTCTTTCATTTGAGACCACTAAAAAACTATTGAACATAAAGAGATTTCCACTGGACCAGCAACGACACAGTCACCGCCTGTTAAATAAAGCAACATGCAGCGTATCATCAATGTTTGTAGATCTTCTCCTGGACTGAAACACAGGCTCTACTCTACAGCACAATGGTGACCCAAAAAATACATTTTACAGTAAACTACTGGCAACAGTGTTGCCAGTATAAACCTGTTTTATAACTTACAGTTTATTACTGTTAAAATACATTTTGTGGGTGTGTCTTTTTATCTTACACTGTTAACCCTTTCAACCCCACAGGAAAATCCACACTACAACGAGGAAAAAGTAACATTGAGACAGTGTTGCAGTGAGATAATAAGTGAAATAAGTGATTGAGCATTAGTGATGAACACCTGCTGTTAACAAGCAGAACCACTGAAGGAAAGAGAAACACAAGAACAGAAAATAGAGAAACACAAGAACAAACATTATTAACACAGTATGACTTTATTTCTGTCATACATCTACAGAAGTTGTTATTGAGATGTTTAATTGAAAATGTTTGGTTTGAAGTTACCATTATAGAGATCAGTGCTTGCTTTAATTGGGATGCTGACCCTTGACTTTTTAACATTAGGTTTTCGCTGGCTGATTGAACTGTGTTTGTGCACACCTATGGTTTGTGGATGATTGCAGTTATACTGATTATGATTAAAAAATCATCACCGTATAGCCTGTTCATACACTAAATCTCTTTCAGAATTTAATCCTGTATCAAAAGAGTTATATTACCACGAGTGTGAAACTACAGTAATAAGTTATGATGATAATTTTAACACATAATGTACAGCCTATAAAAGAAACAGAGCTTCAACATCTTGTAGAAACACAGATATATCAAACATCTGCATATGTCTCTCATTAATGGTGGCAATAATTTATTTTTATTTATTTATTCATGCAGGAGTGCATGCTGGGAGTTTTATACTAATCTGGAACCCAGCATGCATTGCGACATGAAAGTTTTTATTGTCACCATTGTTGAGATTCATGTGCTGATTGTTGATGTCTGTTTGTGTCTAAGACAAACAGGAGCTCAAAATATTTTAAAGCACAACATTATTTCAATATTCTTCAGAATAACCGAATACAGAAACATTGCTGTATTTCACGTTAAAGATTTACAGATATATGATTAATATGAAATACCCATAAATACAAAGCTTAAACACTGGTTAAGATCAGAGAATCAGACATGTCCATGATTATGATTATGTAATCATTAAAACAGTCTTAAACACCTTATCATCTTTCTCTTGACTTTTTCTTGCCATAACAAATGTGTTTTATAAACTCACAGTTAAAGCAGTCAGAGAGAAACTGATATAATAAAGTCAATGGTTCAAGAGCCCAACTAAAACAAATACTGATCTCCATCATGGTGAAAATAACTTTATTATTTTCAATAAAACATCAACAACTAAATATCTGTTAATTCTCAACAATAACTTTTGTATGAAAGAAATAATGTTAAACTGGTTTGTAAACTGGTTTCACGCTCAGTGGCTGGAAGTCAGTTGTAGTTCTTGTGTTTCTCTTTTGTCTGTTCTTGTTTCTCTGTCCTTCAGTGATTCTGCTTATCAGTGTTCATCAGTGTCTCAATTCACTCACTTCTTTTCATTCACTCTGTCAAGTGGACTATATTAGTGAACTAATGTAGGGAATAGTGAATGAGGGTATAGGGTGTGATTGAGAAAACAGCCTCTGAGTGTCGATTTTGAGCGCTGTTAATTCACAGTATATTCCTGTAGGCTAGTTTTATTTTCTACGGTATATTACTGTTTTAATGGAAAATGGTATGATATTGTCAGAATTTGGCCTTTTTTTACAGCAAGGGTTAACAGTGTGCTAATTGCCACTTTCGCCTGCCATCGCTGTACTGTGGTAAGAAGACTCAGTTGTAACTGTTGGATTCTGTACTCACGACTGTTGTTCTGTGAACATAGAGAAACTGCCGTCCGCCATTGCATGCTGCCATTGCTGTTTTGTGGGAAGAAAACACAGTTGTAACTGTTGGATTCTGAACTCACCATTGCTGTTCTGTGAACAAAGAGAAACTGCTAAGTGCCACTGCCGCCTGCCATCATTGTACTGTGGTAAGAAGATTCAGTCGTAACTGTTGGATTCTGTACTCCCTACTGTTGCTCTGAGAACATAGAGAACTGCTATCCGCCATTGCATACTGCCATTGCTGTACTGTGGAAAGAGAAAGCCCATCGTCTGCCGCCACCCACCTGCTGCCCTCCCGTGCTCTGCTCGCTACCCGCTATTCGCTGCTCCCTATTGAAAGGAGGTCCTGGTCTCCTGCCCCATCCCCCGTGTCCTGTGAAAGAGAGGCGACACTCAGTGATCTGATGCTGTCCTGTGAGAAGAGAAACCCTACCGCTTGCTGATCCTTACCTGTGGCCTCCTGTGCCCTGTCCGCTACTTACCACTTCCTGGGTTCCACCAAAGAGGGTCCTGGTCTCCCGTCCCATCCCCGTTGTCCTGTGCAAGAGAGGTGACACTCAGTATCTGATGCTGTCCTGTGAGAAGAGAACCCCCCCCCCCCGTCCGCTGGCCCCTACCTGTGTTCCTCCAGGGCCCTGTCTAACACTCCGTTTGGTTTGCTGCCTACCATCCATCGGTCCTGGCCTCTGGACCCCATCTGCCCCCCGCCCTTCTCCTCACTCTCCCCTCCTTCTATCGTGGTTCTGGAGAAGAGCTGCTCAGTCCTCACTGCTGCTTAAAGGAAGGCCGCTGTCCCGCATCCCTCCCCTCCCTTCTGTATTATTCCGAGCAAGTAGGAGGATAGCTGGTGGCCTATTGGAGCCTTTCCCTGCAGAGGCCCTGTTGGACGAGTGGCCTGTATGAAGAGTTCTGTGGCAGAGACATTTCTTCCAAGTGTTTTTCTTTTATACCTAATAAAAAGAATCAAGCTTTTACATCACGTCGTTGTCTGTCTCTTGGTGTTCTTGGTGTAGCTCCTCCGGAGTGGTGGTTGTCCTCAGCCCTAGTGGTGACACTAGGAACATGAAATTGTCCAGCCATGACTTCTTGTTTCACAGGATTTTAAATATGAGGAAACACAAAGGCCAAATTCCATTAATCATCCATCACAAAGAGTAAAACCAAATAATACAGTTCTGATTTGCAGCAAAAGATTGTTGAGCGTCACAAAATAGAAAGTGGCTGTAAGAAAATAGCTAAATAATTTAAAATACCCATTTTGACCATCAGGGCAATAATTAAGAAGTTATAATCAAGTAAAAATGTTACAAATCTGCCAGGAAGAGGACGTGTGTCTATATTGTCTTAATGCACGGTGAGGAGGAGAGTTTGAGTGGCCAAAGACTCTTCAAGGATCAAAGATGGAGAATTGCAGAGATTAGTTGAGTCTTGGGGTCAGAAAGCCTATTAAAAAAAAAATCAAACAACCCCTACATCCCCACATGTTGTTTGGGAGGGTTTCAAGAAAAATGCTCCTCGCTCATCCAAAACTAAACTCCAGCATATTCAGTGGTCAGACACGACTGGATCTTCAAACAACACCGGGTTCTGTGGTCAGATGAAACTAAAAAAAGAGCTTTTTGGCAGCAAACACGCTAGATGGGTTTGGTGCACACAGGGATAAAAAGTACCCCATGTGTACAATTTAATATACCATTGGATCTTTAATGTTGTGGGCATATTTTTCTGCTGGAGGTCCTGGACTTCTTGTTCAGATACATGGCATCGTGGATTCTATCAAATATCAACGGATAAAAAAATCCAAACCGGGCGGCTTCTGCTAGAAATCTTATAATGGGCCATGGTTGAATCTTCTATCAGAATAACGATCCAAAACAAAGATCAAAATCAACACAAAAATGTGTTAGGGAGCACAAAATGAAGCTTCTGCCATGACCGTCCCAGTTCCCTGACCTGATGAGTGAAGTGAACTGAAGAGAAGAAGCACCAACATGGATCTGGGAATCTGAAGGATCTGGAGAGATTCTGTATGAAGGAATGATCGCTGATCTCTTGTCAGGTGTTCTCCAAACTCATCAGGCATTATAGGAGAAGACTCAGAGCTGTTATCTTGGCAAAAGGAGATTGCAAAAAGGTATTTACTAAAAGGGTATGAATAATTGTGGCCAATGTGTTTTGGAGAAAAACATTTATTTCATAATGTGATTTCCCCCCCAATTTGAATTATTTTACTTCAATGAAAGGTTAGATTTTGCCAATTTTTTGAATGAAAGATCACATTTTTTGAATGAAAGATCACATTTTTTGAATGAAAGATTTATTTTTTACAGACATTTTTAATCATATTTACCGGGGGTATGAATACTTTCCGTACCCACTGTATATATATATACCGTAGAGACAGAACAGACTATTTTCTTTAACAGAAGCAATACAATTGTTTTTAAATCAATAAACTCCTTTTTATTGATTTATTTGGTGGGTAGCCATGTAATACGATAATTACATCTTAATTATCCTCCGCTATTATCCTCGGGGTTGTATTCGCTATAACAACCATATATATATATATATATATATATATATATAATAGGGCTGTCAAAAGATTAATCGCGATTAATCGCATCCATAATAAAAGTTTGTGTTTAAATAATATATGTGTGTGTACTGTGTATAATTAAATTTGTATATATAAATACACACACATGCATGTATATATTTAAGGAAAATGTGTTATTTATATATAAAAAAAATATATTTATATATAATATAAATTATTATATAAATATATACAGTATACTGTATGTATGTAAATATTTCTTAAATATATACATGCATGTGTGTATATTTATATATACAAAATAATTATACACAGTACACACACATATATTATGTAAACACAAACTTTTATTTTGGATGCGATTAATCTTTTGACAGCCCTAATATTATATATATATATATATATATATATATATATATATATATATATATATATATATATATATATATATATATATATATATCGTGTGCTTCTAGTGTTCTGTAAACACTGAATCTTTATTTATTTTTTTAGCTATAAGTGTCTCACCAGAAAACAAACCCTACATACTGTAGTTCCTGGAAAAAAGTTATGACTAAATATTTATGAATAATTAAAATCTGAAAACAGTTTAGATCTAATTAAATTTATTAGTGGTAGTTATTAGTCTATTTTCCACATTTAATTAGAGTATAGATCTATTAAATGAATGTCAAAATAATCTCGCACCGTTCTAAATATTTGTCATGAATAGGTGTTCTCGGCGTGTTAGTTTTGTTGTTATACGGTAATGCTGGCATTTTAATCTAATATGTTCACTGCTTTGGTAAAACAAATTGATAATTATTGTCATGTTTGCATGAGTTTTAAATTGGGAATTTTCCAGGAAGTGATGTACAGTAATTAACTGTATTATTTTGTTTTTTAACTGTATATGCTTCAATTAACTTGTGTACGTGCCGTATTTGATTGTAAATGTGCCTCGTGTGTGTCTTTACAGGTATGTTTGGGCTTTATTTTGAGTCTATATGTTTAATGATCTAAATAAATAATAAAAGAACTACAAATAACCTTTTTTTTTTTCTTTTTTTTTTTTTACTGGTGGTGTAAAGGAATACAAATATTCTCCTAGTGCATGTTTAATCATATTTTATAAAAAATTTTGTTAATGCATTATTTTGTCATGACTTTACTTGCCCAGTCAACACTTTAATCTCACAGTGATCTCACCATGTGGTCACAATGTCATCAATGTGAGTCACAGTGAGCTAAAAGTGTAACTCTAAAAGTGTAACTCACAGCGCACTCTCTGTGGCCACAATATGAGCTCATCCCAGATAGAAATGTTGTTGTTCTATCAATGTTGTTATGTTCTTGTAATGGTTTCTGTAGATCATTCTATTTTTATTACCAGAATGTTCTCCTAAAGGAAGGATAACACTCTCTAAAACATTTTAAACATGTTTAGTCCTAACATTGATAGAACATTATCCCCTAACATTCTTATAAAGTTTTAGCGGGAAGCTTCCCAGCAGACACAGGACTGGACCTCTTAAAAGAGGTTTAGATGTCGAAGATTGTTTGAAAGTAATAGTTTGGTTTGGTCGCCGTTATTGTGATCAGTGTTTGCTTTAGTTGGGCTCTTTGGCCTTGACTATTTGATGTTAGTTTTTCTCTGGCTGCTATAAGTGTTTATTATAGCAAGAGAAAATGTGATCAAGTATGCTGGCTACTTGTTGATCATAATGTGACGGTCTGATTTCACCCAGGGACTAAATCTTAAAGGCTGTCTTAGAGCCTCCTGTCCACTATCTAGCCGGGATCCTTTAGATGCAGCCTTGGCACTTTACCAGGCGAGGTCGCTGTTACTGTGGTTCAGTGCTTCACCAAAGCTTAATTTGCTCATCACTACCACCAGTGTTTTAATCAGAAAATATGGAGTATTTATTATAAAAACAAAAACTGTGCACAATAAGATTTAAACGTGTTCAACAAGACAAACACAAACCTCAAAACAAAAATACTAAACATTTTGAACTACTATTTCACTTAGACACACTCAAACCTCAAGAATCAGCACATGAATCTCTATAACGGTGACGTGCTTCATGCCGCAATGCATTCTGGGAGCCACTGATTAGTTTTGTATGATGCACCCAGAATGCATTGCTGCATGAAGCTCGTCACCATTATTGAGATTCCCGCGCCGATTCTTGAGGTTTGAGTGTGTCTAAGTGAAACAGTAGTTCAAAATGTTTAGTACTTTTGTTGGATGCCATCCTATAGAAACATTACTATAATCAATTATATGAAATTAATTACACACATGACAGTTTAGAAGAGATCAGCTGATCAGAACCCAACATGATGATTATATCATTATCTTCATAATCTGATCACATTTTTCTCTTACTGTTCTTGCCATAACACACAGTTCCAGCAGCCAGAGAAAAACTAACATTAAAACACCAAGAGTCAAACTGCCCAACTAAAGCAAACACTGATCACCATAATGACGTCATCAAACCAAACTATTATTTTCAATAAATCAACATCATCTAAACCTCTGTTAATCTCAATATGTTTGAGATACAATAAGTATTCAGTCCAGTTCAGTTGTTGTGTGACTTTTCCAGAAGTCAGAGAACGGAGGTGCAGTCAGAGTACTTCTTATTCCTTCTTAGAGGCAGTTTGATTTGGTTTATCCATAAATGTTAATGAATGCATTAACTATCATACATATACTAACATGTAGTTAAAGGGATAGTTCACCCAAAAATGAAAATGCTGTCATCATTTACTCTTCCTCAAGTTGTTCCAAACCTGTATGACTTTCTTTCTTCTGCTGAACACAAAATAAGATATTTTGAAGAAAGTTGGTAACCAAACGACTGATGGACCCCACTGACTTCCATAGTAGGAAAAAAAAATACTATGGAAGTCAATGGGGACCAGCAACTGTTTAATTACCAACCTTCTTTAAAATATCTTATTTTGTGTTCAGCAGAAGAAAGAAAGTCATACAGGTTTGGAACAACTTGAGGAAGAGTGATGACAGCATTTTCATTTTTGGGTGAACTATCCCTTTAAGGCTGCCGTTATTCATGCGTGAATCCATAATGACTCCATCGTTCATGCTTTCAATTATCATTAGTATCAAACTATTAGTCTTTATCAGAGAGATGTTCAAATCACTGACACACTCTTAATATGAAGATAATTCTTCATCATCAGATGTTTGAGTGACACTATGTCCAGTATCAGGAATAATACAGTATGATCTGTGTGTATCAATACACAACTCTGAGATCACAACGTGAATGTGTGCAAGAATAAACTGTGCATGTTCAAATGAACTCTTTCCAGACTAATTCCACTAAATGTCTTTAGAGAAAATACAGATTTCTTTACCTGTGAGAAGTGAAGAGAGAATGATCAGTCCCAGCAGACACAGATCACACTTATCAGCCATTTTGTGTTTCTGTCAGTCTTCCTCTTCATTATATATAGTTACAGCTCTTCCTTTAGACACTATCAGCTCCTCCTGTGGTTGGTAACTTCCTCTGATCTCATCAACTGAGTGTTTAGTCCTGACTCTATGACACAGCTGAAGAAGCGATCAGAAAGATCTCTGGTGTGAAACTGTGTTGACTTTTGTTATGTTACTGGATTTTAATATGAAATCTTCTGATAAATCCCTCAAATTGGAACCTCTTCTAAATGATTTACATCTCTCAAAGGTAACTGACAATGTCTCAAAGGTAACTGACAAAATTGAAATATCTATGGACGATCTTTTAGTTGCACGACTCCAGAAAGACCACGCCAGAGAACTTCATAAAGCTAAGAAAACGGAGAAGAGGAAGAAGGACCAAACTCCCACGGAACAAGCTGACCTATCAAAGCAAACAAATGATGAGAGTTCTCAGGCAGATGGAGAGATTGCATAAAAGATTACTTAGTATCGTTAGGGGAGTTACAGTATGTTAGAGAATCAGTTTAAATGTCCTAATTGTGAAATATCCTCTTTACAGGAGAAGTTCGAATCACTTGATACAAACTTGCCCTGTGATAAGGTTTTATAGTTTAAATGTCATTGCTTGCAAAAGAAGCTTGCAGCGCTAGAAGCATGTTGCAAGCTTGCTTTGCAACCACAGTGTTTGTGGTTTTCTTTGAGCTCTCTGAATATGTTCAGTGGAACAACAGCTGTTAAGGCCATGCCTGCTTAGTTGACGTTTTAGCATGAGTTAAGAAGAAAGAAAGAGGCCTCCTCACGGTTAGTGATGAGACGAGAAGCGGGCTGTGGTTTTAACACTTGCAGGCCAAGAAACGGTCAAAATGTATATTAAGCCTTTTAGCGTAGATGGCACAGATATACACGTCTATTGCACAAAATCCTTAAAACTGTGGAATATTCCAGGCAGTTATTTTACCTTTTAAAGAATTGCTCCATTGTAAGGGACAGCCCTAAACTTAAGACTGCCCCAATCAAACCATATAAAAGGTTTTGTTTCCCTATTGCTCGGGGCCGCACTTCGAGGTGAAGACCTATACGCATTTCTGTTATTTTTTCATTTTTGAATTTTATTGTCTTTGTATTATTCTGAAACCTTTTTAAGTAAAACGAAACCAATTTTTTGGTGATTCGAAAAACTTTTAAAATAAGTCTCAGAGTGATTCTTTCCCTAGCGGTATCTTTACTTTGTTGTAGTTTAGATATTAATACTAAGCAAAAGCGAAACGGACAGTGAAACGGACCCCGGACTGAGCTGGATTGGACACCACCGAGGACCCTGAAACCATTTATTGAAACCCTTTAGCATTGTTAACCGGCAGGTAAGGACAATCTTTGATTGTAATAGGTTATGGGAATGTTGTAGAAGGACACAGATGTTACAGAGGTATAGAAACACTTTAAAAAGCTCTGGATCAGAAAGTGAGCTGAACTGTACAGCGGCGTACAGAAACCAACCAAGTCCATAAAGAAGTATTATGTTTGACACTGAACAAAGTACTTTGAATGAACAGATCCACACATATCAATACAGACATCCTCTCAATAGCGATGTTTCCATCACCCTGTTTTTATGCATTTTTTGAAGTATCGCATCAGAAACGAGTGATGGAAACACAAAATTTCTAAACTTTATGTTTGGATTGAAACACAGTTTCAGTTCACCCAAAACAATTTCAACATAATGAAATATAGGTATTTTTAAGTGACCCAATACAGTGTCCTCAGGGTCATTTTTATGTCTATTTCTTTTTTTCTTTTCATTTACACTTTTTTTTTTCCACATCACATCACTAACACATTGTGTTGCTATATGTGTGTGTACCACAAAGCGTTTATTAGGTTACTAAGTTTGTGCTTGTGAAACCACAAATTCATAACCTCCAGAAGAGTTGCACTGACAGATGCGTCAAGATCACACTTCATCTATATATACACAGCAAAAACTCCAGTGTTAAATTAACTCTCCTGGTAATTTATCTTAGACCACACTCAAAAGTGTTAAAATAAGGGTACATTAAAAGTCAAGAGTCAAAAGCCCAACTAAAGCAAACACTGATCACCATAACGGTGTGATTTTCTCCTTCAGTGATTCTGCTTGTTAACATCAGGTGGTTTCAATAATTGTCAATTATCACTCAGTTAATCACTGAATAATTAATTATAACTTAATTATATCTTAATTATAACTTTAACACTGCTTCACTGTTATTTTAACTCTTAGGGGCTGTTTACACAACACCATTTTCAACGTTACACTTTTTACGTTCATTTACACGACAATGGTGTTTTGGGGCCTGATAACGCAAACGTTTGAAAACAGGTTTCAAAGTGCAAGTTTTTGAAAACGTTCTCCTCGTAAATAATCAAAATGTGAATCTCTGAAGATGATGAGGCCATGCACATGCGTATTACGTGTTCAGTCTATAGTGTTTCATCGCCATCTGATGGCCTGGCAGCAGAATACAGCGTTTTCGCGGATCCGTGTGAATGGGGATCGTTTTTGACAACGGTGTCATCTGTACGCGAGAAACTCAAAGGAAAGACTTCCCCGTTTTAAGCATGGGTTGTAACAACCAGACAAGAGAAAAGGTGATCAGGTGGTGTTGGTTATGTATATGACATAATCATCATTGGACCTGAATGACTGAACTAATTTATAGTCTAATCTCTGTGTTACGCTCCACGCGTGTTTTGTTTTTATTGATCTGTGCACGTTAGTGTACTTTGCACGTGTTGGCTGTTGTGCTCATTATCTTCTCTCTGTCTCTAGCTCACTATCTCTGCTCCCAGGTTGCTGTGATTGGCCGAGTTGGACGTCAGTCTTCATTAAGGCGGCGCTTGAGAGCCAATCGGAGGCCGCCCAGCTGGTTTAAAAGGATAGCGTGTTCAGTCATGCTTTCTCTCTCGATCGCAAACTGAGCTCTTTGTAGTGGAATGAGTTTTCTTTAGTGGACTGAGCTCTTTGTAGTGGAATGAGTTTTCTGTAGTGAATCGAGTTTTTGTGTATGTCTCTGCCCGCAGACTGAGTTGTGTGCTATGTGCTTTGTTCTTTGTATTGTGTTGTCTACCTTTTCATTTGCTCTGAGGTATCGGGTAACAGCTGATATAGTGGGAAGAGAACGCAGGTCAGTATATCGCGATATACACTGCACCCGTAGCAGATGATTGTCTAGACACACTAGGTAAGAAGTGAGCGCCACTTAATGTATTTTCTGTTTTATTAGGTAGTTCAGTTAGGGTGCCGGATCCACCGAAGATTTCGGTTTATTTTTTTACCTTTTTCTTTGGTTAGATTAGGTTTAGATTAAGGATTATTTTGTTATAGTTTGTTCTTTTCTTTGGCGCCACTTTTGTTATTTTCCCATTTATTGTTTGTTGTTTACATTATCACATTGTACATAGCACACATTATTATTGTTATTTTACTGGCTCTAGTGTCTTCGGCTTTTATGTGAATAAAAATCCAGTAATTTTCCGCTTTCAAAGAGTGTCTGTCATGTTCTTCCACCTCACTTCACATCCAGCAGCATATTAATATATAAATGTTACGGTACATTCCTTAGACCTTTTAAAGTTCGTAACACTCTGAGTTTGATTTACCTTATTGATTACAGACGCCCTGTGATTCTACAGCATAAGATCCAGCATTTTCAATATAATTCTAAGGATTCGTGTAAATGGGGATTGTTTTGACAACAGTGTCATGTCGGAGTCCTATAATTCCAAGGATTTCTTAAAGTTGTTCTGATAAAAAAAAAAACAATCTTTCATTAAGAGTGTTTAATTGTGTTAGAGAGACTTGGAGAGTACTTTATACAGTACAGACTGATTCAGAGCAGCTTCACTGGGATAAACAGAAAAATAATGATGTAAACAGATTCTCCTGACTCCTGTAAAGATAATAGAGTTTTTCAGATCAATTCAGTTCAGTGGTGATTTACTTCAATAACTGTGTAAGGTTCATCAATTATGAAATGATTCTGCAACTCTTCCCCTCATTCTTCAGCACCGAAACAGGGCTGAATAAACGGGTCTAAGTGAGCTCACGCCGGTCTATTTCCCGCGCGTCTCACTATCTCTGTAGCAGGAAAACTCCTAAAACAGTGAGAGCGAGCACAACGCTGACTACGCTCAGCTGAGCACAGTGCTAGGTGTGATGTTCTCCGCTGTGATTATCAGTTGAGACTCATTAGAACATCTTTCGCCACCGTTTATTCTTAAAGTGGTGCTCCTCTGAGTGTGTCTATGCCCACGCAAGCCACATCCACATGTCTCACTCTCCTGCTGGAGCAAGCACAGTGGTTAAGGGTCTGCAACTGAAAAAGATGTCTCTCCCCTGTGGCTATCCGGGACAATTATTGAGCATATCACTCTCTGAAGAGCATCTTTAGCCAGTGGTTGTTTTACAGCCCCGCGCCAATGTGTGTGTCACTTGACAGGGCTGTGCCCACGTAAGCCCATTCATCAAGGATGAACACTCATGGCAAAGCACAAGTCTCACCTCTTTACGCTCGTGTTCTGCAGAGAATCTTTTCCTGGGTGCTGCATTGCGCCCCCTGCAGTACTGGCTGAAACCCCAACATTCTATAGTTTTCCTGCTAGAAAAGTTGTTTGTCCATGATAAACCTGTGATATTACTTGCATTCTAGTCATAATCTGAAGATATAGTACACATGCAAGACATGGCTTTAGTGGTGACATGTTGATATACAAGGTACATTGCTACAGTCAGTCATGTTATGTGACATCCAGAGTATGTGAGCGGAGCGGAGAGAATTTGCGCTCCACGCTCAAAGCATTTCATAATTACTCCGCTCTGGGTGTACAATTTTCCACTCCTCGCTCCCTCCACACTCCGCCCTTAATACGTCTCGCTCCGTTTTCGCTCCACGGTAAATTTTATTCTTTTTTTTTTTAAATAACACCAACCTCTGATCAGAAGATGCATGTACTGTAAAACGAATACGGAGTACTAAGAGAAGAACATCCACATACTTTAATGGAATTTTGAACAGCCCCAAACCAATAAATTAGGCTATCCTTTAGCTCACTTTAAAACAAAGCAAAATAGGAATCACAAGGATATCTTTTGACGTTGTAATCACCTCCCCGCACTCGCGTTCTCCGTTGTCATCACTACCTTTTACAACACATTTATATTTTTTCCTCTTCTTCACGGTAATATTTCGGAAACGATCTGAAGAGAAAACGCAAAAGTAATAACTTTTATTCTGCGTTTAGACGGCCATTATGGAAGGGAAATCTGTGTGCATATGGTGAAGCAAAAGTGTGTGAAATTCAATGTAGTATGCACTCAGTGGCAATGTGAAGCACTGATCGGTGCCTTCACTGTCTAGCAGACTTTTGCTTTTACCGTTTAGACGGAAACACGACGGTGGAGCGTTTTTAAGATTTCCACTCTGGAGGGTGGTTTCACTTTTTTGCATTTTTAAGCCACAAAAACGCCGTCACCAAAACGAAAGGCACATCTGATAAAATATTTTTACGTTTTCACCCGCGAGCGTTCTTGTGAACGGCAGGGCCTTATACAATTGTCCATCATATAATGGAGTTGCACAGGTAGAAATCGCGAGGGGGTCGGTAAAAATATCATTAAAAGCATGTGTAAAATGAATTACATGATATATACTTTATATAAATGTTTGTGAAAGTACTAGTAAAACAATACAAATGCAAACAAAATATGATTAGAAACATTTTGAGTCCCCCTCCGTTGCCTCACAGTGGTTTGATCCTGAGCAATAGTGAAACGTTTTTGGAGCGAGAAAATCACAAATCCGCTCCTCGCTCCTGGCAAAATCACGCAACTCCGCTCCTCGCTCCGCACCCACTCCGCACCGTTCACATACTCTGGTGACATCAAATACACTTGTGGTATTACATTTTAACATTTATTCACAACACTTATTCAAGTCATTTGAGAGTTTGTTGCGAGTCCACATCAGGGAATGCACATCTCAACTTTTCTGCATGGGAAAATAAATAGTACAGCGTAGCTGAATGCCACTGCATAGTATACTAGAGGAATCATTGGTAATGGGACATTGAATTACTGAAAAATTCATTTTCAATAATTCTACAGTTTAGAGAAATTACTTTACTCCATAAACATTTTTCAGGTTTATGTGGTTTTTGTCCCTAAAATGATTTTCTAATATTGCACAATACTGGTTCCTGACAATAACTAACCCTCACTGATATACAATTAGTTAAAACAAATATTAATGCAATCTGCAATTTTGGGCCGAAATCTAGGCTGAGATGTGAGAAGTGAAATCAGCAAGTGATTTCTTTTTTGTGTGTGATAAAAGTCATGAATTTAGAGAGCATGCTAAAATACAATGTAACAACTTTACAAAACAACTTTAATGTGTACAATTAAAGTACACATTTGAAATACACTTTGGAGGGGAATTAATAAATTATACAGTTTATTTTATTAAAACACTTTTGGATGTCATACTGTAGAAACATTACTATAATCAATTGTATGAAATTAATAACACACATGACAGTTTAGAAGAGATCAGCTGATCAGAACACTACATGATGATTATATCGTTATCTAGGGCTGGGTGATATGGGCAAAAAATCATATCTCTGTATTTTTTAGTTAAATGGCGATAGGCTATATGATATATATCTCGGTACTTTCTACATTTTTCTATTTGGATAAAGAAAATCTGTATTTATTTAAAAAAATGTTCACATCCTGCCCAATGATACAAACAATGTTGATATTGAAGGATATTGAAACAAACATAGTGAATGTAATGTAGGCTATGCAATATATTATGTGCAAAAAGGTGGTTCAAATCACATTACATTCTAACATTGTAGCATCACAATCTAAAAATAAAAATAATGCTTTTGTTTTTAAATTTATTAAAGGCTAAACTAAAAATGAAAATAAAAAACAAAAAACAAAAGCACAAACTAATTTTATTAGCCTGCATTTGATTACCCCATTATAATGGCCACTTTCATAAAAGTCTACTTGTAGGTTTAAAATTCCACATATGGCACATTTATTGTCTTCAACAACAAATATTTTAGCAATATGTATATTTTAGTCAGAATTTTTGCGCTACTATTCTAATGTGCTCCATGCTGTTTGTTTGCATGCGCGCGGCAGCGCTCCGAAGCTTGAATTTTAGCAGAGATTCACTTGCTGAAGGTACAATTCTTGTTTAAATAAACTCCTTATGTACTTACAAACTTTAGGATTCCTTGTTTTATGAGTACAAAACCTATTTGTACTACTGTAGAAGTTTGGCACCATTCTGGGCATTTCTAGTTGGGTAATTTACAAGATAAAACCTTGGATCCATTAGCGCCTGCACTAAGCCATTCGGCTGATATCTCTAAATAAGCTCTAACTTTAATAATGTTCGACCAAGGGAAAATAGGCTTTTGGCTCGAGGTCATGGTGCAAAGGACCCTAGGTTGATTTTACTCTGAACCATCCCTTTAAGGGGTAAAATATATATATATATATATATTACAAATGCAAAAAGAGGGAATGTAAAAATAAACGTTAAACATACATTTTTATCTATATATGAAGACTTCATATGCAAAAGCCTCTAAGAGCCATCTGAAATTTTCCAGAATGATCGTTTTTATCAAGCTTGTATGTTTATGTTCAGTTATTTCACTTTAATGGCAATGAAAATTACCTATTAATTGTCATTAAAGTGAAATATACGAGATATACCTAAATATCCGAGCTTGATAAAAATGCTAATTTTAGCAGAAAATTTCAGATGGCACTTAGAAGCTTTTGCATCTGAAGTCTTCATATAAAGTTACTAAATAGTTGCAAAATATATACAAAAAATATTATAATGAAGAAAACACAAACAAACACAACAATAACAAACAAACAACCCCTACAATTGCCTTAAATTTATGATATTAAAACTATATCAATAGACATGTGAGATTAAAGCATTAAAGAACACCCTCTCAGGAGGGTTCTCGAATGAAATAGAATTTATTTTGTGAAAGGATTTTACAGACGAAAATAAAAGTAGATGCTCGACAAGCTCCGTCTCAGAGTTCTTTGGCGTAGGCCCCGTCCTCCGTCCGGGTCTTAAAAAGTTAGCTTGTAGGTCCTGCCTGATGATAGAGGCAGGGGCGGAGCCTACCCCCAAAAAGTAAGGAATATGAGATGAATTCCTAAATACCTATGAGGATTCTGAAAAGCATGCAGGAGAATTAGTAAAAATAGGGAAGACAATTAGACAAATGATTTATTGCTTACCTAAGGTGAGGTACTGTATGTGAGAGATTAAAAACTACGAGATATACTGAGATAAAGATAATTGATTAGACACTTTAACAAGATCGAGAGTGGGAATGTCACTATATGTGAGCTGAGCTTATCATCTTCTAAATATGAACAGAAGCCACATCTGGCCGCAAAACCTGAGGTGGAGATTTTAAACGAAGCCTCGTTAGGCTGAGATTTTAAGATGCGTACATCCGGGGTATGAGGATAGAGAGGAAATAAAATAAAAATAAGAGCAAAATTAAATAGCATAGGCATCAGTCCATGTCTTTCTTAAAATTAGGTCTGCAATTGACCTTACATTTATAAATGATAAGGCTGTCGCACGGCGACTTTTCAGAGTAGCCACGATAAGCCGAGATCACATATCGGGATGATGGCAATCAGGGAAGCTACGATATGCGTTGATGTAAAAGCCACGATTGGCCATGAATATTTGCTCTGACGTATCATAAAAGCTCGTTCAATAGTGATGCCTCGATAGGCTAATGCCCCGATAGGCTAATGCCTCGATAGGCTGAGTTCATGCGTCAGAACCAAGATTAAATGTAATTTGCATTAATGAAATAGGCCATGATTGGCCGTAAAAATGGCAGTGATCGTAGAGTTTCAGAAGCCGCGATAGGCTTAAACATATTACAGCTATCAGAAATGAAAGTCACGATAGACATAAGCAAGCAGGGATACGAATAACCTTGAAGTGTTATCATGGTATTTTCATCAAAGCTATTCTTCATTAACCCTCTGAGGTCGGCAAACGCGTGGGCGCATTTTGCTGGATTTTCTTCACATTGTATTTTTATTTATTATTTATTATTAGGATCCCCATTAGCTGATGCAACAAAATGCATCCGCTACTCTTCCTGGGGTCCACACAAAAAAACGCACTACATAATCAATACACAAATTAACATATTACCAAACATACACAATCAATGCACAATCATCCACTGAAACAACAAATTCTCATGATATACAAATATACATATATACATACATACATACACACACATATATATATATACACTTACACATACACATATATACACACAAGCACACAAATATACTCTATCTACTAATAGAAGCTAACATAAAAAAATCATTTATTTGTTTTTTAAAACCAATATTATTTTGAGTTTTAACAATATGACCTGGAAGAGAGTTCCATTCAACCATTGCTCTATACAACACTGTACGTTGTTTTGAGTTTGTTCTGGATTTTGGAATAATATATTTACCAATGACGGCATGCCTCGTGGGATATGTATGTACATTAGAACTCAGAGTAAGTTGCCTATACAGACAGTCAGGAGTTTTCCATACATTAATTTTATTTATAAAGCCAAGAAGTGATGCTTTTAACCTCCCATCAACCGTTAACCAGAAGAGTTTGCCGTGCATTTTGTTAACATTAGCCCTTATTGTACAACTAAGGGCTAAACGAGCAGCTCTATTCTGAACCCTCTGTAATTTCCCTAAATTCTTCTTTGTAGTTCCTGACCAAACCACAGAGCAATAATCTAAGTGTGATAACACTAGAGTCTGCAAAACATGTTTAGTTAAATATGGATTTAAAAACGAATAACACCTTTTAATTACAGATATATTTCTCCCCATCTTTTTCACCACTTCTTCTATATGTCTTGACCACGACAAAGTACAGTCTAAGGTTACCCCAAGAAGCTTTATTTCATGTACCTGCTCAACAGCAACATTATTTAGTGCTAAATCCAACATGGGCCTTGTTTTTAATGAACATTTAGTTCCAAATAAGATACTTTTAGTCTTGGCTAAATTTAAAACAAGTTTATTATCAGTAACCCAATTAAATACCATCTGCAACTCATTGTTAAGAGCTGCAGTAATATTTTCTAAAGCTGGTGCAGGCATATAAAGTGTTACATCATCCGCATACATAGACACAGAAGCTCTTTTACAGACCAGTGGGAGATCATTCGTAAAGATAGAAAAAAGCAATGGTCCTAATGAAGACCCTTGTGGAATCCCACATGCTACAGACCTCACCTCAGAGAAGCTTCCATTGAAATACACTTTCTGTGTTCTATCTGTCAAGTAGCTCTCTACCCATGCTAATGCAGATGGTGTAAAACCATAACATTTGAGTTTCCCTAATAACAAACTATGGTCGATTATGTCAAAGGCAGCACTAAAATCTAATAATACTGCTTCGACAATATTTTGGTGATCAATATAATGTAACCAATCATCTGTCATTTGTGCAAGAGCTGTACAAGTTGAATGTCCTTCTCTATAAGTATGCTGGTATTTGCTTAACAATTCATTCATAGTGAAATAACCCTGTATCTGGTTAAATACAATTTTTTCTAAAAGTTTACTTATAACAGGTAACAAACTAATTGGTCGACTATTAGAGCCAGAAAAAACAGCACAAGCATTTTTCGCTAAGGGAATTACCTTTGCTTCTTTCCACACTTGTGGGCACACTTTCCTCTCAAGACTCAGATTAAAAATATAACATATGGGAGTGGCAATGTGGTCATCCTCAATAGCTTTCCATCCAGGTTGTCCGTACCGGGTGGCTTGTCATTATTAATAGACAATAATAGTTGTTTTACTTCTTCTCTTGTCACTTCTCGAAATTTAAATGAACAATTCTTATCATTCATTATTTCTTCTGATATACATAAATAAGTTGACTCACAGTATGAGGTTGGCATTTTCTGCCTTAGTTTACAAACTTTATCAATGAAGTATCACAGTCAAAACCCTTGTACATTCTTTTATATACAATTTTTGGCCCCACCTTTGGAACTTTAGTTTTCGTAGATAAGCCCACCAAATTATGATCACTAAAGCCGATCGAAATTGATACGGCTTTAGAACAGAGTTCAGCTACATTAGTATAAATATGATCTATACATGTGGATGATATAAGTCCTGTCTTATTAACACATTCCCTGGTTGGCTGATTAATAACCTGAACCAGATTACAGGCCCCAGTTATAGTAAGAATTTTCTTTTTCAGCGAACATTTTGATGCAAGAAAATCAATGTTAAGATCTCCCAGGACATAAATTTCCCTATTTTCATCACATGCTCGCTCAAACATTTCTCCCAAATCATCAAGATACTGACTGCCAGACCCTGGTGGCCTATAACAGCATCCCATCAACATAGGCTTTAAATGTGGTAGGTGAACTTGTAACCATAACATTTCAACGTCACATGACATTAGATCTTCTCTGATTTTAACTGGGATGTGGCTCTGAATGTACATGGCAACTCCTCCCCCATAAACATCCCTATCCCTTCTATAAATACTATAATCCTTTATTTCTACTGTAGCATCATCAAACGTATTGTCTAAATGAGTTTCAGAAATAGCTAAAATATTAATATTATGAGATGTTAACATGTTACTTATGTCTGGAATTTTGTTTCTTAAACTACAAATATTTATATGAGCTATTTTTAGGCCTTTCTTGGGAAATGACATTAATATAGTGTCTAAAAATTAACACACGTTCAATAAAAATGTATGTAGTCCTATAGTCCATACATGTACTCACTCAGACCCATATTCTTAGCTAGTCTTTCCATTTGGACCTGTCATCCTCTGGGAGGGAGAATGAACAATAAGTCTGTCATGGCGAATGTAGGCAATGTTTCCCTTTGCTCCTTCAGCCTTCATGACCGGAACTAGTTCCCTTCGCTTTATCCTTACGGCTTCAGAATAGTCCTCGTTAAAGTAAATGTTCGTACCTCTCAGTTTGTTTACCCTGGTCATCACAGCTGCCTTGTCTTTCCATCTTAAAAACTTGACAATTATCGATCTGTGTCGGTTTCCTGCTGTTGTAGGATCACCCATACGACGGGCTCATTCCACCTCGATCCGTTCTTCATTAATTTCTAACTTTTCTTCTATTATGCGGCTACTTTATTGTAGCACCATAAACTTAAAATTACTCCGTCATTTATGGTCATACAGAAAAAAGAAATATGAAAAAGGAATCTGTGAGATGTCTACTTTTATATGTGTCCACTTACAATCAAATCAAAACATTGTGCTTTTGTAAAATAAAGAAAATAAACAGGGTGTGCTTTCTGGCTCTCCGTCGCGGTGAACTTTTTTTTCTTGAGCAGATCTATAAACTGAAACAAAACTCAGCGAATACTTGTCACACATTTATGAGCCATATATCTTTATAAACATTTAAGTGTGTACTTTTAAATCATAGGATTCAAACTGAAAACAAATATTCTCTGTTTAAGTAATCTGTATAAAACCAACAAGATGTCCAGCTTCTCAAACGCTTGCTCATTATTTTTAATTCGACCACGCCCACGCGCGCAAAAGAGATTCACATGCAAATCTCCACATGGAACGCGAACGTGCTCGTTACCTCAAAAACAAAGCACCAAAAAACTTCACAAGTCTCTGCTTTTCGGCAAGTTTGGAAGACACGCCGTGAGCTTACATTGGATTTACCTCAGAAGAAGAAGAACGCGATTTGAAGACAAGAAAGATGTAAGGTAAGAAATTATTTATATTAGTTGAATATTATTGTTGCATAAACTTCACATTGCAGTTGAACTGTTGCTAGATATATGGTGAATATTATAATATTTAGACCCGTGTTTACTGTTAAATACTGTTTGTATGTATAATATAGTAACCGTAATGTTTCATATTTTGGAGCGCGCTGTGCGTTTGAATTAGGGGTGTCCCCGACTATGGATTTTCATAGTCGAATCAGAATCGTCAAGTCTTGCCTATAGTCGACTAATAGTCGAATCATGTGTATGGGGGCGGGCTTTAACATTTCAAAGCCGCGATGTACAGAAAATCACACAAAGATAGAAGAAAATGTATAAAAACAGTTTGCATCAATAAAACTAACAAATAACATAAATCCAGAAAGGCCACACTGCAGACAGGATTTACATTTCACATGTAAATCAAATTAAATCGGCTAAATTACCAGCTGTGCGAGCAGGCTAAGTAGCCTACAGCACAACATCGATGCATTATGCACCGAAAAAATAAACAATTAATTTACTAAATTAAATTAGAACAGAATATACCTTTCTAATAAATAAAAATACAAAACGAAATAAATCAGAATCAAGTCACAAGATGAGGAGCAAATGTGTGCAAAATGCCTAAAGTGCAGGGGAACTTATATTCAAAACAGCCACAAATAGTTAGATTAGATAACCCTGACAGATCAATAAATAAAATAAAAATAAATAAATTATTAAAATAACGAGAGTTAGTCAGAATTTTCAACTTTGTCTTTTTAACTGCAGAAACAACAATAAATGCTAAACTGGAGTGGCAGTCTTTTTAGCTAAAAATGTTCACAGCATCCAAATATCAAATTAGAAGCGGCTGAAAAGTTTTGAAATCACTTCTACCCTACCTGATTGAGAGAGAAAAATCTTTCACTCTGTCTGTGTCCGTTGGAGTCTTTTCAAATTGTGCGCGCGGATAAAATACATTGTAAAACACTTAAAGGGATAGTTCACCCAAAAATGAAAATTCTATCATCGTTTACTCACCCTCAAGTTGTTCCAAACCTGTATGAGTTTCTTTGTTCTGCTGAACACAAAGGAAGATATTTGGAAGAATGTTTGTAACCAAACAGATCTCGGTCCCCATTGACTACCATAGTATATATTTTTTCCTACTATGGAAGTCAATGGGGACCGAGATCTGTTTGATTCTGTCATTCTTCCAAATATCTTCCTTTGTGTTCAGCAGAACAAAGGAACTCATACAGGTTTGGAACAACTTGAGGGTGAGTAAACGATGATAGAATTTTCATTTTTGGGTGAACTATCCCTTTAACGTGAAAAACGTTTCACGATCACACCTAATGCGTTTTTCAGGTTCGAAAACGCGAGGTGCACAGCACTTCATAGATATCATATAATAAAGGCTAGATGTCTTTCTGATGGTGTACATCCACACTTTAGATTTTCTTATCCCAGACATTGTTAAAGATTTAAATCCTTGCCGCCAAGACGTGTCGGACATGGATCGAAAGTGAAACTTAAATCTGTCACGGAGTGTTTGGATTTATTCACGCACGTTAAAAAATATTTATCAAAAGCTTCTTTCTTTGCACATTTTATATACAGCATTATCATAATAGGCTGAATATTAACGTACTGAAAGAAAACCGGTAGTTCTATGTGAAATCAGACATTGAGCGCCCTCATAGCCAAAGTGGCATGATCCTCGTTTCATAACACCTCTGCGAAGATTCGACCGTGAGATCGGTAGTCGAATCAGGCTCCTCCAATCGAAGCATCGAATCTTTGACTATTCGGGGTCACTCTAGTTTGAATGTAACATATTTTGGAGCACGCTCAGCGTTTGAATGTATCATATTTTGGAGCGCGCTCAGCGTTTGAATGCATCATATTTTGGAGCGCTCTGCGTTTGAATGTATAAAATTTTGGAGCGCGCTCAGAGTTTGAATGTAACATATTTTGAAGCGCGCTGTGCTTTTGAATGTAACATATTTTGGAGCGTGCTCAGCATTTGAATGTATCATATTTTGGAGCGCGCTCAGCGTTTAAAGTCCACATGAAATCAAAATTGACCATATTTACTTTGTTTGCCTAAATTGATCGTTTTGTGGTGAACAATTCATCCATGCAAGTCAATCCACACAAAAAAATTTTTTGGCTTCGTAATCTTTAATCAAAATCTGAAAATGCCCCTCCCCTCTGCATTGGAGGACCTTCCCTGATGACGTAGGTTTGAGGACTTGGGTTGGGAAACGCTTAACCACTCCCCTCAAACCGTTAGTCTGTTATGAGCGAGAGATGGAGAGGAGGAGCGCTAGAGTAAAACCCTGCCCTCTGTTCAATATTCCTTTTCACTGGGAAATACGTCACAACATTGGAGAAAAGTCGTTTGCAACTTCCGGTTCACGCGGACTTTAAATGTATCATATTTTGTTCTAGTAGTTGTTACTGAAGTGATCCGTTTGAAAGATTTATTGGCTGCTATAAGTTATTGTTATTGTTATTATTATTATTTTATGTAGCACTGCGTGTAGCCTATGCCTACAAGGCACAACAAACCTGGTGTTCATTATATATTGTTGGAAACAGTTATGTGTGTATTCTGTGAATTTTAAAAAGCAATTTTAACCAGAAAAAAGCCCTATAGTTTATCTTGATATCAGCATGGTGACAGTTTTTTTTTTTATACAGGGACCAGATGCCACTGTGTCCTGCTGACTTCAACAACATTCACATGAGTCTCTGTACATGAACATGGTAAAGTGAAAATTATACACCTTGGAAATGAAAGGTATGTACAATGTTTTTAGGAATGTCAGAAAGGTCTCTGTCTTTGGATCACTGTTTTCAATAGTGTGCTTTTTTGTCATTTGTTGTGTATCTTTGGATTATGTTGTGTTGTAAATAAATCCAAACAATCAAAAAGCCATTCCTTTTTAAATCTCCTCATTCTTTGTGCAAGGTTGCTCAGAATGATAGGGCCTGATAGCTCCTAATAGGGCCATTAGGGGAGGGTCTTTGTCTTTCTCAGGTGTGAAATCCATACATATTAACGATGTGTTTACGCCTCTTCGCATAAAGCTTTCTTACACAAAACACGTCTTACAAATTTTAAATCAATATATTGTCTTATCTGAATGAGCAGTCAGGATGATTTTCACATAGTTTTGGAGCAAATATTCTAGGCTACGTGATAAAGTATTGTGAAGAAATAATCAGTATGGGTTTCATGGCCTTATTTCAGTGACAATTTTTTAAAATATTTTCACAAACCACGCATAAATGTCATTATCTCAAAGCTACAATTTTTACATACATGCTGCTTATATATTATTGTAGCAGAGTTTGTGCTAAATACAGTGTAATCAGACTTTAGCCATGAAAATGTCACAAGTAACAGAAATAAGCACAAATGTCAGAGCATGTCAGAACACCTCCAGGGCCAGAAAACAGCTCAGACCCCAAAGGGTTAACCTGTTAAGCTGCAACCCCACTTTTGAAAAATCCCCAGAAAGGACATACCCAAACTGAAACAGATACAGTTCATGAACCCTTTGTACTAAAAACACAAGTATGATCTCATTTGAAAGCTGGCACCTGGCAGTTTATTGTAAATGTAGAATTAATTATTGTCATAATGAAAAAAAATTGTTATAATTAGCTTCAAAGTTTTGTAAAGTTATTAGAAATGTATTTTTATGAAATATCCTCATGAAAATAAAATTGAAGTTGGCACTGTAGCAATCTAGAAATGCACTACAGCTAAAGCCACGTCTAAACATTTTATATTGAAAATCTGAAGATGGTACGTCTAAAACTCTGTATTTAGTTAAATGTTTTTCAAAATCATGTCATATGACTTTATTCTGATTAGACGCTAAAATGCTACTGATGTTTAGTCATCATCTAAGCATCCATTCAGTCTTTTGTCTCTATTGTTTTGTGGTGCAAACTGAGACCATTTAGTCTCAGTCTCTCCTGGACACATTCACACCTCGCCAGCCTGGTTATGGCTCTAAATATGCATTTCTTTTGTCTGCATTATAGTTACTAACGACTGGCTATTCACAAGCTATTCATAGGGTTTCAATCCCTAATTTCTTTTATCAAAGTTCTCAAATTTTTTCTCAAATGCCCTTCTTGAATAAAGAAACATTTCAGTAAGCATTCCTATTTAGAAAAAATCATAAAAGAATAACAGTTAGATGGCAGGTGCACCCAGGGCTAGCTAGCATGTTAGCTTAGCACACCATCAATACACGACAATATATGAGATTAAAACCATGTTTGTGCTCCAAACTTACTTTATAACTCAAGTCGAGTGTTTTAAATAATCTTCTGTGATCTAATTTGGCTTCAGATAAAAAAATATGACAGAAAATATATTATTTGATAGTATTCTGCACAATGATAAAGTCTATATAGATTAGCATTACATTATTAATATAATCTATTATTATGAAAATACCTGGCATGGCTTGAAGAACACAGGCAAATCAGATATTATTGCAATCATGTTTATTGTCTTCAAAACGTCTTTATCTGCATGTTACAGCGCGATCTCTGTTAGCTGTGTGTGTGTTCGAGGCTTCCTGGAATGTCACATGATCATGGCTCTTCTTCATGTTCCATATATGGACTAATACTGTGCATATAGCGCCCTCAGGCTATTGGTATGAATTGAAAACACAGTAAATCAGAGTACCAAACGCTCATAAAGATTACATCGACGCATTTGGGTATAAATTCAATAAATATTATTCCTGTCTATAGAAATATGATGTAAATCTATGAGAATATATCAATATTTCTCCAAATCTGCACATTTTTGAGCTAAAGCCCTGAGGCACGTTGTTTTGTGAATCGCTGTCATGACGACAGCACAGAGTTTTTTTATGAATGGGAGAGGCTGACGCGCATAATTCATATTAAAGGTATCGACTCATTTTTTCATTTCATAACTCCTGACACAAATTAAGACTGTTAAAATTAATAACTGTCACTATGAGTTTCTCAGAATACAATAGTGGTCTAATACTGAAACATGAGTCTTATATCTTTTTAATGATGTATAGTTTGTCAAGGTATAACATTAAGGGCCCTATCTTGCACCCAGCGCAATTTACTTTGTACACTGACGCATGTATCATTCCTATTTTGCACCCGCGCAAAGCGCGCTTTTCCCTCCACAGAAGCACGTCGCTAAACTAGGGAATGAACTTGCGCTCCCTGGGCGGTTCAGCGCAAAAAAGGAGGCGTGTTCCGGCGCAAACGTTCCTTCATGCTATTTTGCAGGTTTAGAAAACAATTGCGCCACTAACCAGGAAAAAATAGTTTAAAGTCAGTGGCGCGTTGCGCATGTTATTCATATGCTATTTTAAGGGCGCATGCTTGGCCATAATCAATGTAGCGTGTGCACAACGCGCATACACTTTGATTCTCTCATCTACACAGAAGCAGCAGTTTTCATTTTTGCAAATCATACATTATTATGATAGATAGATAGATAGATAGATAGATAGATAGATAGATAGATAGACAATTTATTATAAAAGCATACATCTAGCTTACACATTTACCCAAATTATCATACACCTTTTTAACCGAAGTTAATTTGGGTGGGTTTCTCCATCCCCAACGTCCCTGACGAGAGCGTTGCTCTCCTTGGCTGTGAACCGCTCCTGGCGCGCGTCTGGCAAATCCGCCGTTATAATAGGAATCCGCTTTAGAGCAAAGCGCGTCTGCTCTTAAAGGGAATGTGAGATGACGCTCTGATTGGTTTATTTCACGTTACGCCCAAACCACACCTATGAATAATGAAGCTACTTCAGACCAACCCATTTTAGATTTGCGCCTGGCGCAAGAGTTATTTATTCCGCTGGGAAAATAGCAACAGCGCCAAGACCCGCCCACAAAGTTACTTGCGCTTTGCGCTTTGACACTTGCGTTTCAGATCGTTAAAATAGGGCCCTAAATCTGATAGTAACTTTGAATTAAATAAATAAAAAACGCTTCAGTGTGCGGGCGCACTGGCAACGGTTAACAGGTTAATCAGATCATTGTAGCCTACTTGTTTACACCGTCTCGCAGCGCTGTGAGGAATGATAATAATGGAAAATGTACCTCAGAAGTGCGGGTATTTCGAGGAGCAAGGATCCGACTGAGCTGAAGAATACTGTAGTAAGTTTTTTTTCCTTCTCAAGTGAATCGCGTTTCTGTGTATGAATGAACGGCAGAGATGCGCGCTGTTTACCACAGCTCGCAAAAAGAGAGTTTCTGTGTGTGAATGAATGATGATGTTTTAGCAAACTGTATTGCTATACTGAGATGAGTAAAAATCGACTGAAATATGTTGAAATAAAATGTAGGCTATTTCCAAGCAAAACCTGTCTTACACAATTTAAATCAATGTATTGTTTTACGTGAACGATAAAGCAAGACTATTTTCACATAATTTTGAAGCCAGAACTCAAAGCGACAACATCCATTAGTCAAAAGTCTTGTGGACACATATTTAGTATGAGTTTTGTGGTCTTATTTCAGCAACTTTCATTTTTATTTTTTTCAATAACCACACATAAACATTATTCTCTTAAAAATACAAACATCTACATACATTGATGCTTACATATTATGGTAGCCCTGTTTGTGCTATATAGAGTGAATTTACACCTTTGCCATTATCATGTTTATAAATAACTGAAAAAAGCACAAATGTCAGGGCATGTCAAAACATCCCAAGGGCCCCAAAAACACCTTAGACCCCAGAGGGTTTAACTGAGAGCTTAATCGAGGATTAACTCGGCTAGGTTCGGGCATGGTGTTGGATTCTGGTTTGCTGCTGGGCAAAGACGTCTGAAAGCCTGCAAACAAGAGCGAGAGGAGCATCAGCAATGCCATTAGAATGTCCTGGAATATGTATTGCTTTAAGGATGAAATTGTGTGTGACAGATTGCCAAGTTAAGCGTCGAACTAGAGACATGATTACCGAGCATTTCGAACGTCCTTTGTTTATGATATCAACTGTAGCTTGGCTGTCGCAGTACATATCGATACGTTTACGAGACCAAACGGTACCCCAGAGAACGCAAGCTACAACAATGGGGTATAATTCGTAAAGAGCAATTGAGGACGAATTCGCAATCAGGGAATGAAATGCATCCGGCCATTTTTCTGCAAACCATTGTCCTTGAAAGAAACCCCCAAAACCATTAGAAGGGGCTGCGTCGGTAAATAGCTTGAGTGTGACGGATGATTCGGAATCATCATTATAAAAGAAAGAGATGCCGTTCCAGTTATTAAGCAGGTGTGACCAAAACCTAAGGTCTGATCGGCACCCATCGTCTAAGAGGATCGAGTCGTGCAGACTGTCGACTGAATGGGCCAGCGTAAGCAGGCGAGAAATGAAGGAGCGACCTTGGGGGATTATTCTCATGGCGAAATTGAGATGCCCGAGTAGAGAGAGCATGTCGCATTTTTAAACCGTGCGGGCTACGAGAAAAGATTCCAGGACCGACCTTATTCTTAGAAGTTTGTCGTTAAGAAGAGAGGCTTGCATCTGAACTGAATCGAGAACGATACCTAGAAATTCAAGGGAAGTAGAAGGACCTATGGTTTTCTCAATTGAAAGGGGCACGCCTAAGTCATTGAATAATGATTTAAGCGAGTCCAGTACTGTGCTTTGTGGTGAGGGAAAATCTATTAGTAAAAAATAATCAAGTAAATGTAGGACAAACGGGAGCTTGCAAACGTTCAACAGGATCCAACACAAAGCCTCAGATAAGCAATTAAAAATATTCTGACTACTTCTACACCCGAAAGTGAGTCTCACTGCAAAGTAGAGCAAAGATTCCCATTTAACGCCAAAAAAATGCCAGTCGGAAGGGTGAATGGGCATGATTTTGAAAGCATCAGTAATATCTGCTTTGGCTAGCCAAGCACCGTAACCTGCTATCTTAATTAGATGGATAGCATCGTCTACCGAAGCGTAGTACAGTGAAAAAGGCTCTGAAGGAATGCATTTGTTGACGCTTGCGAGGCTATTAGAATGGGGAGAAGACATATCAAAGATCAGACGCTTTTTTCCTGAATATTTGCGTGTAGCTATGCCTATGGAATTAATTTGATACAAGGAAAAAGGAGATGAACTAAAAGGGCCAATTATATAACCTTTATTTAACTCCTTATCTAGAAGACTTGAGACTGTGTCAGGTTCAGCTAGCGCAGACTGTAGATTTTTAGCTACGTAAGAGGTAGAGAGGGGGAAACAAACTCCGACCTGAAATCCTTGATCCTAGAGCCCAGTAATTAAGTAGTCGACAAAAGAAGAATCAGGGTGGGAGGAAAGGTAGCTGGAGAGTGTAGCTATGTTGATAGGAGTAGATGGGTGACCATTTAGAATTTTTTCTGAGGCGGCGCTCTTCCTCTGGACGCTGGTCTGAAGCGACTGGGGCAGACAGATGAATGATCAGCACCATGGACAGCGGCCGACTCCCGTGTTGCGAGTCCTTTGGGGCAAAAACCAGCTGAGTGACCGTGTGAGCTGCACACAACACAAGCCAGAGCTCGTTGACCACCGAAATGACGAACCAAAAGCTCAGAGTCAGTGACAGACCAGTCCAGTCTAGTATTGAACAGAGTTGTGAAAGAAGCGGATTTTGCCGAAAAAGATTTATGATATTCGTAGAAGAGCGTGCCTCTGTATAATATGTCTCTGAAGATCCCGAACGCAATGACGAATTCGCCGAATGACAAGTTGCGTTGCAGTCTGGGATCGGAGGATTTCAAGAAGACTGCCACATCACCACAGTCAACCATTTGCCGATCAACTGCTGGCGAAGGAAGCAGTAGAGCAGCTAAATTAATATCCTTGCCTAGAATTATATCCGATCTCATTTTAGGAGACATGGTAACTGCAGCAGGAGGAACGAAGCGCCTCCCGAAATTTTGAGCTTGTGTAGCCGTGGAGAGGTTGAAGAGCGGCGTAGATGCTGACGTGGCAGCGTTCAGAAATGGCGCCTGATCTGAGGATGGGACGAAAACCGAAGCGGCGGACGTGAAGAGACCCGTAGGCTGATCAGCCACGCCGGGAAAGGTGGAGAAGGCAGAGCATAAGTCTGGAGATGAAGATGGCATAGGTAATCCGGTTGTTTTCGAGGCAAAAGCGGACTCAAACACCCCTAGCCTACTTTCAAAGCCTTTGACCGTATCGGTGAGACCTTGGATAGCTTTTACGAGCTGCATGTTGAATCCTTCTGTTCCAGGATTAGGCAAAGTTGTTGGTGCAGAGGATTTTAGCCTTTTGGCTTGAGCTGGTGAAGAGGACTTGGTGGAGCACTTCCTGCCTGCTGGTTTGGGTTGAGGGGTTGGAGCCAGAATGGCTGGAGGATCATCCTTCGGTGAGGCAGCAGAGGTGCCCAGGGTGTTTGAAGTCAAGAGAATGAGATCGTTCCTTGAGAGGTCATTGCTGACTGGGAACCCACTCTCTTCCAGGATACTGACAATTTTCTCAGAGGGCAGTTGGGACCAGGGAGATTCCCTAGTTTGAATGCGGCTGCTCCGACGCACTGACTGAGGAGAAGGTGAAATTTGATTATCATCTGAATCAGAGAAGTCAAAGTCTACGATCGGTTTTTGAGACATAGTGAGCTGCATGAAGGATGCGCGTTAAGCAAACTTTGCTACGACACCTGCAGGCAAAAAAATGGGACCGTAAGATCAGTCTTTTATATTTTATGTCAAGCTGTGATTGGTAGCGTGAAATTATGAATTAATGATGTGGCAGTGAAGTCTTTCTGGTAGAACTTCGCTTACGCTTTCATGGAATGGTTAGGGACTATTCGCAAACCGGTCTTTGCGAACAGTTAATTTGATGGGAATATACAGTACGTTGCACTTGACCCATCACTACAAGACGACTCGACAGATTCGGTGGCATTCATTCGCGGAAAAATCATTACATAGCCACATGTAGATTCCTTTAAATGTTAAGGGGAAGATTAAAAAAGAGAAACTGGATCTGTGAATTCTCACAGATTCACAATTGAATTCATATCTTGCTACTCAGTCAGAATCTCATTAACCTGGAGTCCCAGTCTCTGTCACAATAATCATATAGTCTATGTGATGTTTTAGGCCTATTGGCAGACATCCATTTAAAATGTAGGCAATGGCAGATAAAGAACCTTTTTTTCCATATCCACTTAAGTTTCTCAGCTTGCACTCCAGTAACATTAGTGTGGTCCAGGTAGCTTTGCATAAAAAAAAAAAGGTTGTCATGGTTGTCATTCACAAGGCTACTTTTACTTTTAAACTTTAAGTAAATTTCCAAGCCTGTACTTTGTTACTTTTACTTGAGTAAAGAAGTTAAATCAGTACTTCTACTTTTACCAGAGTATTTTTTAACACAAGTATCTGTACTTCTACTTGAGTACGGGAAGTGAGTACTTTTGCCATCTCTGACTGGGATGTTAATGAAGATAAATCTGGCCATTTATTTGTAAAAAAAAGAAATTCTTCAGGGTGATCAGAGTTTTTTCTTTGTTTGCTGAGAAGAATCCTCTGTAAGATTTTGCTATTTTAATTATTGTTGCAGGTTTGCTCAAAACTCACCAGTATTTTATTGTAATATTGCAGGCATCTCTATTTCTTCTGGGTGCTTCGAGTCCTTCCTCCCTGCAAAATAAAAGCATTGACTGACCTCTCGTATATGTTTTTATCATGATTGCAGATTGTTCCAGATCAGATGAGTGTGAATCATCAGATTGTGTGCGGCTCCAAACTCACCAGCTCTTCTTGCACAGATGATCTGAAGAAGAATCACAGTAGGAGCAGCAAACACTGCGATCTCAACAATAATCACAATCACTGCAGGAAACATGAGAGGAAGAAGAGAAACTGTACATGACTGAAGTCAAGGGTATTCAACTATCAACAGTTATTGATGAAGCTTTTACAGACTGACTGATAGTTTAATGTTATAAAGCTGTCAGTATAAATGAACGTGTCGTACCTCTGTATAATGATCCAGCAGTCACACTGACTTCAGTTTCTCCTGGATCTGTGGATCACGTCTGTTAGTTCAGTTCAACACATATCATCATCACTTAATACTTGAGCTTCATATCACAGAAATGATGAATATGTGCACAAGTCTGTCATCATTATCTTCTTACTTCAATCTCAAGATGTCAGGAGGAGAAAGAATATCGCCATTGACCAAAAATAAATCTATTTGATGCGTTATTCATTCATAGATATTCATGTTATAACTTATAAGTGAGTTTCTAGCACACTTGCATTTCTAAGTTTACAGAAACATTGAAATGTTGAATATCTATTTACTGACAGCATCTAAAACATACAACATTTCCTGTATGAAAACATTAAAATGCACAAATATTGAGGAATCCTTCGAGGTTGATGTATGTGACAGTGATCATGTGATCATGAACTGTGTGTAGGAGCTGCTGCTGTAGTTCGTTCATACACACCTTGATTCGGAGAGTTTGCTGTAGTGTCTGGAGTCAGTGTTGTTGCTTTAGTTGATGTTACAACTTTTAAAAACAAGATGGAAACAGAAATATGATTACACAATATCAAGGCATTTCTTTTACAAACTGCTGTAGTCTAGAGCAGCTTCGTATCAGTGTGACGCTCAGTTCTGGTGCTGGGATGACATACTAACATGGTAAGAGTTGTGTTGAATAGGGCCCCTATTATGCTATTTTAAAGTTTCCTAATGTTGTTGTAGAGTCTCCTACAACAGGTTTACATGCATCAAAGGTAAAAAAAAAAACTTAATTTCATCATAATATACATTTGCACATCATCACATTTTCAATGATTCTCAAACGACTCATGAGATATATATAAGGAATTACACCGCAACATGCAGATACTGTATGTTTCCTGCTGAGGAGCCGAGACTGAACTCCGGCGTTTCCAGCGGTACAACAGAAGTGGCAGGAAGAAGTAACGTCTCAGTTCCCTACTCAGGCAACAAGGATTACATACGTAACTGAGACGTTCCCTTTCGTGGTCACTACGAGTCACGTCAGTGACAACGAAATGGGGGGTTCCAGTCTAATCACGCCACCGTCTCGGCTGTCTTCCAGTGCCCTGCGTAAGTCTGAGATCCCTGTTGTGAGACTGGCATGGACGAAGGAGTCCTACTTATCCCAGGAATACCAAGGTACACTGGGAAGCATATCTCAGTGGAAATATGCAACACAATGCTCGCCTGAAGGGAGGTCTTAGAATACACATATGACCTGGAGGGGGGGGGTGCATATGGAAGAACACTGGGGTGTCCAGTCTGAAGGGTGGAGTCTTTCAACCCCAGGGGTGGCAAGGTGGCTTGCCAAGGGAAAGACACATGCTCAAGGTGGCTTACAGTGGGAATACACATGTGGGGGTTGCCCAATGGGGGAACCATGCACATTGTGGCACCTAGCCAACTGCAAAAGCTGCCGGAGGCATAACTCTGGTGATGGCGTCAGCAGTGCTGGAGGAACTCAGGGTTTCTCGGGGAAACTCACCTGAGGAGAATATCGCACTGATCCAGTCCGTGGAGTGGAATGGCAAGCAAGCGAAGACACATGAGCGGATCCAAGTTACCGGCTAGTTGAAGTGAGTACACGAGAGGATACTGGCTCCACTCGGAGATTATAGAATCTTGTGAATGTGTTAGGTGTCGCCCAGCCTGCAGCTCTACAGATGTCTGTTAGCGAGGCGCCATGCGCTAGAGCCCAAGAGGAGGCCATACTCTGGGTGGAGTGGGCTTTCACACCAAGGGGGCACGGTCAACCTTGCTGCTGGTATGCCAGAGCAATGGTGTCCACTATCCAGTGAGACAACCTTTGCTTGGAGAGAGCCTTTCCTTTCAGCTTCCCACGTTAACAGACAAAGAGCTGGTCAGAGGTCCTAAAACACTGCGTTCTGTCTACGTAGGCACGGAGGGCTTGTACTGGACAGAGCAGTGCCAAGGCTGGGTCTGCCTCCTCCGAGGGCTGCACTTGCAGGTTCACCACCTGATCTCGAAAGGGGGTGGTAGGAACCTTGGACACATATCAAGGCCGAGGTCTCAGGATCACGTGAGTGTTAGCCGGCCCGAATTCCAGGCATGCCTTGTCAACGGAAACGTCTCTTGATGGAGGCCAGTGCAAGCTGGAGCGCTGTCTTCATTGACAGGAACTTAAGCTCCACTGCTAGCACTCCACAGGGCAGTTAAAACCACTGAGAGGTCCCAAGAGGGCACTCAACTGCATCATGATGTGCGGCGATAGCGGCAACATACACTTTAAAGGTGGAGGGAGACAGCCTTCTCTCCAACCCTTCTTCCAGGAAGGAAAGCACAACACTGATCGGTCATTTACATTTACATACGGCGGGAGTGTAGATGACCTTGACGGTTGATGTACACTACAGTCGCGGTATTGTCTGATCGGACTACGTGCTGGTTCTTGAGCAACGCATGGAAGCGGTGCAGTGCGAGACGTACAGCCAGGACCTCGAGGCAACTGACATGCCAAAGGTCCAGGAGCCCGCGGCAGAATGTCCATTGCACATGGCACCCCAACCCATGGTGGAGGCATCTGCTGAGACAACAACATGCCTGGAAACTTGTTCTAAGGGCACTCCGGCCCGTAGAAAGCTGAGGTTCGTCCACGAGGTGAAGGTCTGACGACAGGTCGTAGTAACTGGTACTCGGATCATGCCGTGTTGCCATGCCCACCTCGGGACTAATAAAGATAAATAAAGATTCTCCCCCGGCCCTCCACCGGGGGAAGGAGTGGCCCTTCTACCACCTCCTTGATAGAACTGTGGCCCATCTCTGAGCTGTCTGCATCAGGAGTGCAGCTTGGCCTGGCGTTTAGCGGGCGGCGGGGCTTGAGCAGACTGGGGCGCCTTCCTGCTTGGGCCTTCCTCCTAGCGGGAGGGGCGGGAGTCGCAGGTGGCGCCCTCTGCGGCGAACAGACTGAGTTTACTGTGCCGGCGACTGGGTGGAGGCAGTAGCTGGTCGCCGGGGCAGTATGTGCTTAATAGCCTCAGTCTGTTTCTGGGCAGCCAAGAACTTTCAAAAAAGTCCTGCCAGGGATATAGGAGAGTCGAACAGACGAGTCCGCTCGGCATCTCTCATATCGGCCAGGTTAAGCCACAGGTGTCGTTCCTGAACCACACTAGTGGACATCACCTGACCAAGGGAGTGTGCGGTCACCTTCGTCACCTGGAGAGCGAGGTCGGTGGTGGCATGCAGCTCATCAAAGAGCCCTTGGTCAGCTCTGCCCTCGTGCGTGTCCTTGAGCATCCTGGCCTGGTAGACCTGGAGGATGGCCATTAGAGAGGAAATGAGAGGAAACTTTACAATCTTCGCCGAGGCGGCCAGGGAAAAACACACATGCTGGATGCAGACAACTGCACAGATCAGCAGGCAGGAATGTGAAACTCACTGGAATCACCTATGACACCAACACAGACTGGAAAGCAGCTCGTCTCGATGAACACTCGATGACGCTCAGAGAGAATGCAGGCTACAGGAGTGAAGAGGACCTCTTGGCTCCGAAGAAAAAACATATCTGCATGTTGCGGCATACTTCCTTATATACCCACGAGGTAGGGCGGAGTTACGCATGCAAATTCTGCAGACCCATGGCATTTCCACTGCCATTGGCTTGTTATGTAATACTCCAAGGTGATAGGCTTCTAAGCAAAACCCCCATTTCGTTGTCACTGACGTAACTCGTAGTGACCACGAAAGGGAACTAGTTATTCAACCCGAACCTCCATCGCAAGGACGGCTCGAGCAGGACTCAGTGTTTCTCAGTGATACACTACTCAGTTTGAGGTACATTGTATGAGATGCTGCAACTGTAATTCTTCACCATCAGCATTAACAAGTATATATCCATCAACAAACCGATTATTTTACTTGTAATTATTTATTTACAGAGTATTTTTCTTGTATATTGCGGTGAACACGTGGAAACTGTATCAATAACAGTGCATGTATGCAATGTATTCATTAGCCGAGCTCTAGAGTGAATGATCTGATGTAACATAAACGTTGGTAAAACAAATATATCCTCAAAGAAGTGAGAACGACAGACAATCTGCATTAATAGACACAGTTATAAGTAATAGTGGTCCACAATTGATTAGCAGAAGTATTTCAGTAAGACAGTGATAACATGAGATAGCAGGAGACCTACACAATATAAAACTCAAAACTAAGTTTTTTGAACACCATCTTTCAAGAGCAAAAGTGGTTTGTGAATCCTGCATTGAACTCCGAGATTTGAGAAGCAGTCTTCAGTGAAATAAAGGGAACACAGCAAAAGTTTAGGATTAAGTTTAGGCAGTGAAAAAACTGGCTTTACCTTCACATTATAGAGCACCATGGACATGCACAGGAATTTTGAGGGGCAGTTGCTCTGACCTAAAATAAAACCTTTAATAAATCCTCACTATGATTTTATTAATTTATCATAGGAGTGGCGTGAGTTACACTAGCTGTATATTATGATTATTTTGCATCAGACAACAGACTGTACAAGACCGGTCATATGTATCAAAATGCCATAGACTGAAAAATCAAGAGCTTTTTTTGTAGATAATATGTGTGATGATAAAGCAGTCTGTGAGAGTCAGTGCAAACCACTGAAGTGAGAGACTGATGATGTGTGACAGTGATCATGTGATCATGAACCTTGTGTAGAAGCTGCTGCTGTAGTTTGGCTTGATGTCTTCTCAGAGTTTGAGCTTCTGACTGGAGTCAGTGTTGAAGCGACTGGAGCTGCAGAAGATGAATGTTCAGACGCATCAGGACATTAACATCATATTTTCATATTGATCATGACATGCAGTTTGTGTTCAATCATCACAGCTTACAGTGGCAGTAGTTGAGAAGAAAGATGTTACTCTATCATTTATTCCTGGTTTATATGAGAGTGAAACATTGTGAGCTGCTTCCCATAAACCTTCAGCTTTCCTGAATCAATTATATTATTAAGCCTTAGAATTCCTCAAACTGCATACAAATCCTTATAATTCCCGATATCAACCTCCCTCATGTGTCATACTAGGCTTTAATAGATTTATGCAATATTTCATGTATGACCCATGTAGGAGGACAATATTGTGAATTATAAGGATTTTACATGCAGTTTATGACTTATTGATGACCTCTAATATTTTACAATTGCCAAACGTATGAAGCCATCAGAAAGAGTAGAGCCAGTGTGTGAAAGTTTTCACAAATCTGTCTGAAAAGAGTGTTTTCTCACCTGAATACTTGACAGTGTATCTGACTGAGGTCTTGACTTGATTTCTGTGAGTAAGCTGACATCTCCACTCTCTGTTGTCATCTTCATTCAGGAGTGTTGTAGTCAGAGTGATGATACAGTGATATTGATCTGATATCTGATATCTGGAGTCTGTCTTCAGATCAACACCAGTCTGATTCACCCACAACAGATCAATTCCCACAGAACGGACCCAATAATAACAGGAGAATCCAGTATATGAATACAACTGACAGAAGAGAGTCACAGAGCGGCCTGGACTGATCTCAGTCTGTAAGGATGAAGATGATGATGATGATGGAGACACTGAAACTGAACACAAGACACAAATCACAGACTCTTCAATCATCATCTGAGTTTAAAGGCAGAATCTTCCCTTTTTAAATTGACCACATAATCATAAACTTACCATGAAGAACATGCAGATAAACAAGTGCCTCAGTTCTTTGTTTCTGTCCGTTCACAAATTGTCTGCAGGTGTATAATCCATAATCTTCTTCTGTGACGTTCTTGATGTTTAGAGAGCAGTCAGACTCCAGACTCAGTCTCTCATGTCTCTCTGTTTCTTTATTATTTATCCCTCCAGCAATCAGTTCAACTGCAGCTGATGAATGTCTGAAGCTGTTATAGTTCCATGTAGTTTTAGATTTGCAGTCAGAAAGAGCATTATTACAGGACAGACGCACACTTTCACCAGAACTGATGAACACATGATCATCATCCACTCCACTGATACCTGAAACACAGAATATCTCAGTGATCATTATGATATTAATAAATGAAAATAATAAACCATACCAGCATAAAAAACAAGAATCAAATAATACAGTCTTTTTCCGGTGTTTGTTAGTTAATGCATTAATTAACATTTATGCATAAACCAAATCAAACGCCTCTTTAAGAAGGAATAAGAAATACCCTGACTCAACAAATGTAAATAATGTAATATCATCATATCTTGAACTCTTGATTTCAGCTTTGTCATAAACATTACTGGACGGCACAGGATAAGTTGATCCTCCTCTTCAACCGTAGAAAATACACTAATAACTGACCTTAAAAGCTCTTTAACGAACTTTCAGAAGATGTTTTCAGGCGCTAATGGATCCCAGGATGTATCTCACTAATAATGCCCAGAATGGTACCAAACTTCTACAGTAGTACAAATAGGTTCTGTAAACGAGGCATTGTAAAGTTTGTAAGTACATCAGGAGTTTACTTAAATAACACTTGCCTGATGGCTCATGCTACTGTTAACCCGGACGTCGAGGTCACATCCGTGATTTGGGAAAAGCCTGTAAAAGTCCTGGCAGAAAGCGATGCATAAGGATGTAGTGTAACGACGTTTTATTATTTTTTCTGAAGTGTTGACAACTTAGTGTTAACTAATAACTGTTGCAAACTGGTACTACCAACAAAATATTAGTGCATTCCTGGAACTGGGCGTCGTTACACTACATCCTTAGGCCGGCGACACACTGGCTGCGTGGCGTGTCCGTTTTTTTTCATTTCGGCTCCCACGTTAACAGGTTAGATCTTGCACACTGCCTGCTTGACACACACATCTCAGGTGCGGAAGAAAACGCGGGCATGCTTGAAATAGAACCGATGCCTATTTTTCACGCGACACGCAAGCGTGTTGGAAGCGTTTCCAGGCAAAATAGAATAGGAAAAGATGTTTATATGTCATTATGACATGAATACATATTAATAAATGATATTTTGATGTTTGAAAGTCTCTAGGTTTTGACATAAATGCAGATATAAATGTAATTAAAGCTGCAAGCAGCATTTAGCGGGGTTCAAGCATTTAGGGTCTTTAAGCACATAAGGCAGTTTAGTGAGTTGTCTGAGTTTTCGTTTAGGATTTACAGGCTTTTGAGTGTTTTTTGCCATACACATTTTCTAAATGATCCTATTATGGCTACCCAATGGGTAAAGTTTAAGTTTTTTATATAATTATTGATCTAGAGAGTCCAGAGAATTGTACTGCACTGATATATTTCCGATCGGGTGAAAAACATAGGACTAGTTCGCAAAAGTAGGTTTTTAACATAATCGCAAGTATTTAATGAACAAATTAATTGACAGCAGTAGTTTTTGAGGCAAAGTTGTTCAGTATGAGGAGATCTATCAAATGACATGCATCACGTGATTACAAAGCCGTAAAACCTGTTAGCGTCAACTAGTGGCCGATTTCTTTCAAAATTCTTACAGACCTCTAGGGCCACGAGTCGAACATGCCCACCGAGTTTCGTTCCGATCGACCTTCGTTAACCTTGTCTAAGAGGTGCACAAACTTTATTGGCCTATGGCGGCATAGACATACATGGCACCTTGGACCAAAACATTGCATGCCAATTTTAAAGTCAATCGAACTAATGGTCAGGTGGTTATAGCCCTTTTCATGTTTTAGTGATGTTTGGCCTGATCTCCATTTTAAATAATTATTTTAAAGGTGCCGTAGAATGCATTGATATATTTTAAATTGTTCTATGATATCTCTGAAACAGAAATGTCTTCAACAGTCAAGTAGTGGATAAAATCACTAACGTTACTTTCTGCTTGCGGTAGGGGTTGTAATGGAAATATAACATTAGTTGGAACTGCCCCCTTCTTCAGTATCAAACGATGAGCGAAACCTGCTTGATATTGTCCCAGGTTAGAAAAACTGTCAGTGGTGAAATGGGCAGAGCAAACTAACAGCTTTGAATTAAAATGGTAAGGTATCCTGTTGTAAAAATCAACCATGCCTGTTGGCAGTTCTCTTTTGTGGGAAGGGAATGAAAAGTTCTGAAATCCGCAGCACAGCCTCGAACATAACATTTATATCCATGATCTGACATTTTCACTATTGTCCTTGCTTGCTTCTTCACAATACCTGCAGAACTTCTGATGATTCGGCTGTGCAGGTCCACGTTAACACTGCCTGGCCTAGAACATGGGCTGGTATATGCAAATTGGGGGGGGTATAAATATGAATGATCCCGACTCCAACGTCACAGTCGGTGTTATGCTGTAATTCACTCATTTTTCAGCGGTCTTTTGCAAACAGGAGATTTACACATGAAGGAGGAAACAATGGTGTTTGAGGCTCACGGTATGTCAGTTCCTTGTCCAGAACTCTTACCATTCAACTATGCCAAGATAAATACAGTTTTCAATTGTATGGCACCTTTAAAATAGTTGATTAGTAATATAATGCTTACTTGTAGTCTGAAATGGCTTTAACAAAAGAAGAAAAATATTCTTAGATGTCTGTTCATTCTAATCATGTACAAATAAAGTAGCACAGTAAGATTACATTTATTTGAATGCATTAGTGGGTGTGTGATTGCGCTGTGTGTGCAGCTTATCAATATTAAAAGTGAAGGTGTAGTTGATATCTTTGTTGATAATATCTGTAGTAATCAGAAAAAAACAATTAAGAAATAAAGAATTAAAATTACAAATAATATTCTGTTAAGATATGAGTTACAATAACATGATTTGCAATAGTAATAATATCAATACTATATGCACAATACACAAAGATTAGACTCTCAGGTCTGTGTCTTTCAAAAACATTAGTATTGCAGCCAATGTGAGTCTGTGGGATTTATAAACAGACAAAATATGATTTGAAATGTTATTTTAATGATTTTATAAAGTTTAAACAATATTTCAAATGGAAACTAACTGGAAAATAATATTTTAGTAAGCAGAATGAAGCAATGAGTGGTCTTCTGGTGGTTAAAATGTAAATGAAAACAATAATACTTAAACAATAATACTTAATACAGTAACCATGCTTCAACACACACATGCAAACACATTTGGTTGTAGATGTAGATATTTTAAATTAAAGATAGGTAACAAAATGATAATTGCAAATCTCCTCCGTATAACACCATTTTCAGATTTCAAATTAATCACTGAGAGGCAGAATTGTTCAAACTGAGAGCTCAGTACAAATGAAGTGATAAACTGACAAAACATGATTGTGTTATAATAGGTGATTTTCATGCAAGCAATTTTATATAGTCTAATAAAAATGTATGCAAAAGCACAGGTAAAAATATTTTTATAAGTAGAATGTCCTGCAGAGGGCAGTAGAAGACCACTAATTGACTCACTTTCATTTGAAAGACTTTTTTATCCACCAGTAAAACAAAGCAGTTTCTCCATGTTCTTTCCATTAAGCATGCTTACACACACAGACACACACACACAAAGACAAATATGTTTTCAATGTTTTTGGGATGTTATTGTGAAAATATCTTTTAATGGTCTAACCATTTTCACATATTTCTTTGTGATCTGTATTATCAGTAATAATAATAATAAATAGCTTTAAGCATTTGCTTGTTGGCCAAAGCTGAAAGCTGATAAAAAGATTAATACTATGTCTAATACTGCTGCTCCCTCTAGTTGACAACAGTGGAATTACAGCCTCCATCTTACAATTTAAGTGAATGAATGGGAATTAGTTTTTTCACTTATATCTCGGGAACCAGATGGCGAAAAATTCTAAACCTCAGAGCATAGATAGTGCTTGAGGAGCCCTGTTGAATGAGACCATCACAGTGTTTTTGGGCGATTGGGGCCTGGAGCTATGACCATTCAAAGGCATGTCTTTTGGAGCAGTTTTCTCTGGAATGCCGAGGGCAAATTACACCACATTTGAATCGAAGCTAGCCAAGGATGGGCCCTTTCCAATGAGCCCTCACACAAGGTTCGGGGTGATCTGGTTCGGGAGTTACGGCCGTTCAAAGTCGGGGGTCCCGCGGACTAGCGTTCCGTGGGGGGGGCGCGCTCCCGAGGCCCGCGACGCTACGTTTCGATCAAGAGCCCGGAGAGGTCCTTACCATCAAAATTTGAGCGCGCGGCGACTTTCCGTTTTCGAGTTATGAGTGAATTTGTACTGGGGGGGCGTGGCATAAATGGCGAACAAGGTTTTACTTTCGTTTTCTAAATGTAAAACAATTGTCAATAGTAACACTCCAATAGATGCATTTTGACAAAATGTGATTGTAAATGTTAAAATAATGATTTTATAAAGTATAAATATGAATTATATAACAATATTAGGGAGTAGTATGATGAAATGACAGCAGGGGGCAGTACAATACCACTTATTGGCTTAATATGCCATGTTATATCATTTTTACCTTTTTAACTGTTATAGAGGCAAATTTTGTCCGATCTGTCTGAAATTTTTCATGCTTGTTAAGAGTAACATGTTCTGACTAGATCTGAAAGATATTTAAAAGATATAGGCTTTTGGGGACACTTGGTCAAGGCTACATATTAAAGTGACCCTATTATAGCCATCCAAATGAAGAAGTTATACTTTTTCTGATAATTATTGATCTAGAGAGTCCAGAGAATTGTACTGCACTAGATTTGAATATTATGATTTGAAAATTATAAGATCATAAATGGAAAACACCATTTACAGCCAATACAGGCAATTTACCATAGAATATATATTGTTTTAAAGCTTTTTAACAGTTATAGCGCCACCTATGGTCCAATCTCCATAAAAATTCCCATGCTTCTTTAGCATGTTATGTCACATGTGCTCATCAATTTTTGTAAAGTTCTGAGTTTTTATTTATGATTTATAAACGTTTGAGTGTATTTTGACACGCCCATTTTCTAAATGATCATGTTATAGCCAAACAAAAGCAAAATTTTCTTCTTTTTTTCGATAATTATTGATCTAGAGAGTCCAGAGAATTGCCCTAGACTGGTCTGGTTCCGATCGGGCGAAAAACCTAGGACTAGTTCGCAAAAGTAGGTTTTTAACATGTTCACGAATATTTAATGAACGGTTTGATTGACAGCAATGGTTCTTGAGGCAAAGTTGTTCAGCATGAGTAGATCTATCAAATGATATGCATAATGTGACTATAAGTGTAACACCACGTGATTACAGAGCCATAAAACTCGTTAGCGCCAACTAGTGGCCGATTTCTTTCAAAAATTTTACAGACCTCTAGGGCCATGAGTCGAACATGCCCACCGAGTTTCGTTCCAATCGGCCTCCGTTAACCTTGTCTAATAGGTGCTCGACTTCATTGGCCAATGGCGGCCATGTTTTTTGAGATACGTCAATGTCCTCATAGACATACATGGCACCTTGGACCAAGACACTGCATACCAATTTTCAAGTCAATCAGACTAACAGTCAGGTGGTTATAGCCCTTTTCATGTTTCTTTCATGTTATAGCGCCACCTAGTGTTTAATCGTTGTGATTTTTTTACTGTGACCCCAGATTGAACTCCTACATATGTGTACCAAGTTTGGTGAAGCTATCTCATTTACTTTTTGAGTTATAGCCATTTTAGTAAAATAGGCTCCTCCCACAACGTTCATTTTGAGCCCCCTAGCGACTTTGAATCGAAATATCGACGTTTTTTCGATAATTATTGATCTTCAGACTCCAGAGAACATTTCTGCACTGGTTTGGTTCCGATCGGGCGAAAAACCTAGGACTAGTTTGCAAAAGTAGGTTTTTGACAAAATTCAAAATGGCGGAAAAATTTGCATACCGGAAATGAAATCGGAGATATACGTTTTGTTCGCCATGAGGTCTGGATTCCATTGATATAAGACACTTGAGTCTAGGACATACGGTCTAGGAGTTATGACCAGTTTCGCGCGTTTGGTCGCTATAGCGCCACCTATGGGCCAATCGGGGTCATACTCTCTGAACCTTTCCTCGATTTTTGTACTACCATCTGACAAAGTTTCAAGTCTCCAGCACTTACGGTTTGGGCTGCACGATGCGTTTTAGCGGAGAAGAATAATAATAATAATAATAATAAAAATCAGTACAATTACAATAGGTGTTCAGCACTTCGTGCTTGAACCCCTAATTAAAAAAATATATTATCGTTTTTCAAATATTGCACCTGTCAATACAGAACAAAATATTCTGTAGATTATTTTGCCGTCAACACTGCCGACGTTGCCTTTGCTGCTATATATTTATGTTTAACATGAAGTATAGGCATTCCACAATATATCACCATCATATCGAATATATCACCATTGAGGCTTATCATATGTTACCTAGCAGCAGCAGCAGCGCCGTGTCAGACACGTTTCTAGTGTGCAAAGACATAGAAAACGCCACGCTCACGCCACGAAGCCAGTGTGTTGCCGGCCTAACACGCAGAGAGCACCACTAATAAGTGTCTCACCAGAAACAAAGCCTACATACTGAAAAGTATGACTAAGTATTTATGAATAATTAAAATCAGAAAACAGTTTAGATCAAATTAAATTTATTAGTGGTAGTTATTAGTCTATTTTCCACATTTAATTAGAGTATAGATCTATTAAATTAATGTCAAAATAATCTTACACCGTTCTAATTATTTGTCATGAATAGGTGCTCTCGGCGTGTTATTTGTGTTGTTATAAGGTAATGCTGGCATTTTAATCTAATATATGTTGACTGCTTTGGTAAACCGAATTGATAATTATAGTAATGTGTAGCGACAATGCCTCTATGTTAGGGAATTTATTAGCTCAAATGAGAGGTATTATTCATAAGATATGAATATGCATATGCCGTTTACACAAATTAAATTATTCCAAATAGGGAATAGGTCAAAACCTCAACTTACACGATTTCTCGTAGTAATTACTGATATAGGTGGGTAGAATTATATTTTAATTAGGGGAAATTTAGGTAGAGGTTAATGTTCATTTATTATGCAAACTGTCCGTCCAGCGACCAGCATGTATCATTTCTGAACAGAAACCTATCGTCTTTAACACCGACAAATAACCCTTTCTTGTGGCCACAAAGAACGATTATTTTCGGGTTTTAGACAACTTAGATATTTCAATAGTAAAATAAAGGTAGAGCTGTAACTTAAATCGCAACTTTCGGGGACTTCAGTAATGAAACAAAAAGAACAATTTCAATTCAAAGAATTATGGAAGTTTAATCACACAAGCTAAAGATTACATGTACTATTTCAATCACGCAGGAGTAAATATGCATAACAAACAAACATTAAAGCTGCAAGCAGCGATGAAAGGGCCCTCGCACCCGTGCCATCAACACTCGGTGGCTTTAGGAAGACAGAGCATGGTTGGGAAATGTACATTTAAGGAGGTATAGTAAGAGTATGTCAAAGTCAGTTACAAAATGTTTTGTATAATGGTGATAATAGCATGCTTCATGACTCAGCTAAGTGTTGCTAGCATGTTTAGTCTGTTTCTAGAATGCTTAGTACACAATAATTATGTGGTTAGTACTGCATTACTGTGTTAACCATGTCAGTTTCTGTTGCCAGTAGGTGGCGTTATGACTATAACTGAATATGAGCATGGATGTGTGTTCAGGACAGAACTCTTATCAAACGTGTGAAGTTTGGTGCAAATTGGACATTGCCTTCTTGAGTAACAACAAAGTCATGTTTCATTGAATTAGCATTCTTTAGCACTTAGCTAAGCATTGTTAGCATGTTTTAACATGTTTCTAGCATGTTTAGAACTCAATGGCATTTTTAACATGTTGCTAGAACGGCATCAACGTGTTAAACATGTCACTTCCTGTTGCCAGTAGGTGGTGCTATTACTATAACTGAACATTCTCATGTAGATGTGTTCAGGCCATGACTCTTATCAAAAGTGTGAAGTTTGGGGCAGATTGGACATTCCATGCCTGAGTTACAGCAAATTCCTATTTAATTGCAATAATAGCATGCTTTAGCACTTAGCTAAGAGTTTGCTAGCATGTTTTAGCATGTTTCTAGTATGTTGTTAGCATGTTTAACACTTGCTGGCACTTTTTTATATGTTATTAGGAGTCCATAACAGTGTTAAACATGTCACTTCCTGTTGCCAGCAGGTGGCGCTATGACTGTAACTGAATATAAGCATGGTCATGTGTTCAGGACAGAACGCTTATCAAAAGTGTGAAGTTTGGGGCAGATTGGACATTCCATGCCTGAGTTACAGCAAATTCATATTTAATTGCAGTAATATCATTCTTTAGCACTTAGCTAAGTGTTTGCTAGTATGTTTTAGCATGTCTCTAGTATGTTGGTAGGATGTTTAGCACCTACTGGCATTTTTTTATATGTTATTAGGAGTCAAGAACAGTGTTAAACGTCACTTCCTGTTGCCAGCAGGTGGCGCTATGACTATAACTAAATATGAGCATGGACATGTGTTCAAGAGATAACTCTTATCAAACGTGTGAAGTTTGGGGTAGATTGTACATTGCCTTCTTGAGTAACAACAAAGTCCTGTTTCATTGAATTAGCATGCTTTAGCACTTAGCTAAGTATTGCTAGCATGTTTTAACATGTTTCTAGCATGTTTAGAACTCAATGGCATTTTTACCATGTTGCTAGAACGGCATCAACGTGTTAAACATGTCACTTCCTGTTGCCAGTAGGTGGCGCTATTACTATAACTGAATTTGAGCATAGACGTGTTCAGGCCATGATTCTTATCAAATGTGTGAAGTTTGGGGCAGATTGGACATTCCATGCCTGAGTTACAGCAAATTCCTATTTAATTGCAATAATAGCATGCTTTAGCACTTAGCTAAGAGTTTGCTAGCATGTTTTAACATGCTTCTAGTATGTTGTTAGCATGTTTAGCACTTGCTGGCACTTTTTTATATGTTATTAGGAGTCCATAACAGTGTTAAACATGTCACTTCCTGTTGCCAGCAGGTGGCGCTATGACTATAACTGAATAAGAGCAAGGTCATGTGTTCAGGACAGAACTCTTAGCAAACGTGTGAAGTTTGGGGCAGATTGGACATTCCATGCCTGAGTTACAGCAACTTCCTGTTTCATGGCGAAACATCGAAATTTGTCAGGCCGCCGAGGACACGCCCTTCGACGAAAACTCAAGATCTTCGCAATTTAACGTCGCAAAGGCCTTACGGTGCTGATCCACTTGTCCGACACGACTGTTGCGTGGTGTCGCGACCCCTCCCCACATTGGTACGTTGATGGGCGTTAAACGCTATGGGCGTGGTTTTGACCGAGCGGGAAATGTAGCGTATTAGAACAGAGGACCTGCGAGAGACTTCCCTCCGTCTCCATATGCTCTACTTCTATTGGATAGACGCGTCGCGTTTAACGGACTTCATTTGCATAAAGATGGGCATCGGCCAGCTTTTTGACGCGCAGCACTTTTTCAAATGAAGCGCCGCCTTCCCGGAATCCTTTGCGGGTGCGACAAGGTCGCTTGACGTCACCCATAGGAATATAGTGGAGCGCGGCGCGACAGAAGTGTCGCACGGACAAGTGGATCAGCACCGTTAAGATTACACTCACCAAATTTGAAGATGATCAGATTAAAACTGTAGGAGGAGTTCGTTAAAGTACGAGGCCTGAAAATGGCAAAAACTGCACAAAAATCTGAGAGGAAGTTCAAAATGGCTGACTTCCTGTTGTGTTTAGGGCTATGCTCCAAGAGACTTTTTTGTAGGTATTAGGTCATTACATGTATGTACCGAATTTCGTGCACGTACGTGGAACGTTGCGGGAGGCGCACTCCGTTGAACTTTTATAGGTGGCGCTATCGAGCCATTTTGCCCCGTCCAATTCTGAAACCTATATCAGATATAAATTTTCGCCAGTTCTGACGCGTGTGCAAAGTTTTGTGAGTTTTCGAGCATGTTTAGGGCCTCAAAAATGCAATTAAATGCGGAGAATAATAATAGTAGAATAGAGAATAAGAGTGAGAATAAGAATGTTTTTATGTGTGTGTAAGATGGTAGCGTTGTAAGAAGATGTGGTCGTGTGTTTGTCTAGGAACGCGTGCGTGTGTGTGAGTGTGTGTGTGTGGGTGAGAGAGTGTAAGTGTGAGTGAGAGAATTTAGAGAAAGGCAGAAACAGTTTAAAACATTTCTTCACAACGAAACCCCAACAATTTCTAGTAATTTTTAGACAACTTGAACAGCATTTCTTTCAGATTGCGAATTTAAGAATTTACTTTACTCTGTCTGGAAATCAGCCCTCTGTGTGTGCGTCTGTGTGGACAAAAGAACCTGGAACACGTGGTCAGAGGCGTCTTGGTTGCGATGGTAACTCAGAGCGTGCGCACTTAGCCAAAGATGATTTTAGCCTTAAGTTGGTTTCGTTGGTTTGTTGAAGACAATTATCAAACTGAGGTAAAACTATCAAGAAAAGAAAGACTTAGAATAAAAACGAAATAAAAAGCAAACAAAGGTTTCTTGGAGGAAGGAAGGAGGCGGGTCTCTCTCTCTTGTTTCTGAACCAATCATTTGGGGAGGACGTGTTGTGGCAACCTCCTTGCGTTTTGCACAGTACACGCCTCTTCCGACTATGTACTGACGGAATAAACTCGTTCATAAACAGTTATAAAACTGGTATTAATGAAAGAATGCATAATTTTATACTTTGATTTAAGAATTCGACACCGTTGGTTTCTCTCGAGCACGACGATACCACGGATCGTGATTATAGCAGTTAATAACAAAAAGTTACATGATTCTTAATAATAATAAGCATTTCACTTTTGATTATATCATAAAACTTAGTTATAATGGTCTTCCATATAAGGACCATGACATACAACACGAATACATTTCAAAAATATATAGAAAAGAGTGATTTTGATCATAATGTCCAGGGATGTGAGTTTCTCTGTGTTTTGTGTGTGTGCGTAAAGTCATCTTCAGTTCACGAGGCTGTGTCCGCCGCGTGAACTGCGTTCTCCCCCCTCAAGGGGAAATCAGTATGTATTTATGAGTGTATGTATGTATGTGCGTTTTACAATCAATGGGCTTTTGGTCGAACATCTGTTAACAGTTTGTGGTTTGTTTGTGAGATGTTCGATGCTGTGAAAATCCCCAGGGGTAATAGAATCTCCAGTCCGACTGGCGTTTTGCTGGTCGCAAATCTTAGCCGAAACAGTGAACAGAAGGCTGTGTGTTTACACAGAGATAGATTAGGGTCCTTTTGGATCAGGGATCAATTGATTTATGCGCCAATCGGTCTGCACGTCCTGCGCGTCGGAATCTTAAGACAATAGAGGGGTTTGTAAATGAGGATTCCAGTAAGTTGATTAGGTCCCAGACTAGAGGGGGTTTGATCACGGTGTAATCTCAGTAATTTAATCAACACGCAGTCTGATCATGTGCTTTGCGTTACACATGTTTGCATGAGTTTTAAATTGGGAATTTTCCAGGAAGTTATGTACAGTAATTAACTCTATTGTTTTGTTTTTTAATTGTATATGCTTCAATTAACTTCTGTATGTGCCGTATTTGATTGTAAATGTGCCTCGTGTGTGTCTTTACAGGTATGTTTAGGCTTTATTTTGAGTCTATATGTTTAATGATGTAAATAAATAATAAAAGAACTACATCTTTTTTTTTTTTGTACTGGTGGTGTAAAGGGATAAACATATTCTCCTAGTGTATGTTTAATCATATTTTATTAAATTATTTGTTAATGCATTGTTTTGTCATGACTTTACTTGCCCAGTCAACACCTTAATATCACAGTGATCTCACCATGTGGTCACAACGTCATTAATGTGAGTCACAGTGAGCTAAAAGTGTAACTCTAAAAGTGTAACTCACAGCGCACTCTCTGTGGCCACAATATGAGCTCATCCCAGATAGAAATGTTGTTGTTCTATCAATGTTGTTATGTTCTTGTAATGGTTTGTAATACACAGTAGTTCAAAATATTTAGTGTTTTTTATACACAATATTTTTTTATGTTTCTATAGGATGACAACCAAAAAAAATGTATTAAAAAAGTTGGATGTCATCCTTTAGAAACATTACTATAATCAATGATATGAAATTAATAGCATATTTGAAAGTCTAGAAGAGATCAGCTGATCAGAACACAACATCATGATTATATCGTTTTCATCATCATCAAGTAGATGACATCATCACATTTTATCTTACTGTTCTTGCCATAACACACAGTTCCAGCAACCAGAGAAAAACTAACATTAAAACATCAAGAGTCAAACTGACCAACTAAATCAAACACTGATAACCATAATGGTGACATCAAACCAAACTATTAATCATCAACATCTAAAGCTATTAATCTCAATAAGGACTTTTGTACACATATGACAGAAGTAAATCTGGTTTGTAATAAGTGAAGCTGGTAATGCTGTTTGTGGAGTTGTTTAATGAAGTTTCCAATATTTGACAATAGAGCGATGTTGGAGTCCATGTCCAATAACATTTCTATCAGGGATGAGCTCATATTGTGATCATATTGTAACACAAGAAGTATTCAGCCCAGTTAAGTTGTTGTGACTTTTTCAGACTAATTCCACTAAATGTCTTTAGAGAAAATACAGATTTCTTTACCTGTGAGAAGTGAAGAGAGAATGATCAGTCCCAGCAGACACAGATCACACTTATCAGCCATTTTGTGTTTCTGTCAGTCTTTCTCTTCATTATATATAGTTACAGCTCTTCCTTTAAACATCATCAGCTCCTCCTCTGGTTGGTTACTTCCTCTGATCTCTTCAACTGAGTGTTTAGTCCTGACTCTATGACACAGCTGAAGAAGCGATCAGAAAGATCTCTGGTGTAAAACTGTGTTGACTTTGAAAAGCTCTGGATCAGAAAGTGAGCTGAACTGTACAGTGGCATCCAGAAACCAACCAAGTCCATAAAGAAGTATTATGTTTGACACTGAACAAAGTGGTGTTTGGTGTTTTTAGCCCCCAACGGCGCTTCCAGGCATCGAGGGGATGGGTAAGTTTAAGGTTGAGGTTAGGGTTAGCTGCCTGGAAGGAGCCATTGGGGGCTAAAAACACCATTGAGCGAACAAAGTGCTTAGAATGAACAGTTCCACACAAATCAATACAAGCATATATTTATCCTCTCATTAGCAATGTTTCCATCATCCTGTTTTTATGCATATTTTGAAGCATCGCATCAGAAACGAGTGATGGAAACGCAAAATTTATAAACTTTACGTTTGGATGGAAACCCAGCTACTGTAGCTACTGATTATTTGTCAGAGAAAACTATTTCAGTATAATGAAATATAGTTATTTTTAAGTGACCCAATACAGTGTCCTCAGAGTAATTTTTATGTGTAATTTTTTTTGTGTGTGTTGCTATATGTGTGTGTACCATAAAGATTTCTTCTGTTGGTTTTTTTTATCTAAAACTTCACATTCACACTCTGGGGACATCAAAGACTTATTATACATCTTGTGAAAAGGGCATCATTATGGAAGCTTGTTTCCGCCACAGAATAAAACATTTTAAAAGACAATTGCGACTTTTTATCTCACAATTGCGAGTTTACATCTTGCAATTCTGACTTTATTTCCCAGAATTGCATGTTGTAAAGTCACAATTACGTCTTATAAAGGCAGAATTCTGACTTTTTTTCTTGCAATTGCGACTTTATATCACGCAATTCTGACTTTATAACACATAATTGCGAGTTTATATCTCGCAATTCTGACATCTTTTCTTAGAATTGTGAGATATAAACTCACAATTGTGAGATATAAAGTCCAATTCTAAGGGGAAAAAAAGACAGACTTTTTTTTTTTTACCTCAGAATAGTTTATATCTCACAATTCTGACTTTATAACACACAATTGCGACTTTATATCATGCAATTCTGACTTTATATCTCCCAATTGCGTGTTATAAAGTCAGAATTGCGTGATATAAAGTCGCAATTGCGAGAAAAAAAGTCAGAATTCTGACTTAATAACATGTATTAATAATAATATCATTAATAACATGAATTCTGACTTAATAACACTTTATAACATACGATTGCGACTTTATTTCACGCAATTCTGACTTTATATCTACCCACAATTCTGACTTTATAACACGCAATTGCGACTTTATTTCACGCAATTCTGACTTTATATCTCGCAATTCTGAGAAATAAAGTCAGAATTGCGAGATGTAAACTCGCAATCGTGATATAAAAAGTCGCAATTATCTTACAAGACACACCAGGAGAGGGAACTAACAAGACACACCAGGAGAGATGTATCATACAGCTTACATGATAAAATATTAGTAATACATATGTAACTCTCTGTCATTTATTTAATTGCCAAATGACGGTAATTTTATTCAAATCTGTCACTCACTGACAGTTCCGGGTAGCTAAGCAGATCCAAATATGCTTTGCCGCGAACGCTCTGTTGTTATGTGTCGTCGTCACTGTTTGCCGCATACTGTATATATACAAACACAAACACACACATATATATATATATATATATATATATATATATATATATATATATATATATATATATATACAAACATATGTATATATATATATGTGTATATATATATATATATATATATATATATATATATATATATATATATATGTTAGACTGGAGTAATGGATAACTTCTAATAAAGAACAGAAATTACATTAAATCTCAGTTGGAAACACAATGTCACGTTTCTCCATACTTGTAAAAAAACATTTAGTAATTACAAAATAATAATTTACCACATAGCTTACATCATTTATAGATGCAGACACGATAATCTTTTCAGGAGTAGGCTATTTATTTTCAGTGTTACATGAAAAATGCTGCCCGATCCACAGGCTTGTAATTCACATACAACTGTTCCTTTAAGAAATACAGCCAAAAGCACTGAGGGGGAGGGGTTAACAACCGTCCAACATTTTTAAGGTGGAACGAATAGTTTGACGAATAAGGAGCTGGCGAAAAAGGAGCTGGAGTCAGCCTCGTGCATTCTCATTGGTTTGTATATGGGGGATTTAAAGGTGCTGTAAGCGATGCCAGGAGTCGTAACTTCTTGTTGACATTCAAATTGTTGTCAAACAAAACGGAGGCTAGCTAGACCCTCCCTCCTCCTCATCCCGTCTCCTCCCTCCTCCCCTCCCTTCCGACATAAAGGAAAGTCAAAGTAGTCACTAGTACAAACAAAATTAAGTTTTACTGATACTTCATTCAATGTGTAATGTCGCCAAGTTAGATAAAGGGTTTTATATATTGCAGAAAAAGAGAAACATTATCTTAAAATTGTTTCGCCACCTGAGGTTATAACTATAGCTCCCATACAAGGACGCAATAATAACAAGATAACGTTAGCTTCGCGTTTCCCAGTGAGCATAAACAACGGCAGCGTCGTAAATAAATTTAGTCAAAGTTGTCAACATCCTATAAATGAACATTCAAATTCATAACAAACAGTGGATGAAAACAATCATTCACACAAATTGTCGCCCTACTGTGAATTTGTGCTCTACTTCCCTCTTAATGCTTCTCTCTCCTCCACACGCTCCACACCCACTTCATGTGCACGCGCACTAACCCCCTCAAACCCCACCCTCAAATACTTCTTGTCAATGATTGGCTGGAGCACTGTTTGTTGTGTTTCGTGGTACGGGTGAGTCTAGTTTGTTTTTCTTGCTGTTTGTGGAGCCTGTGGTGTCTACAGAGACTGCGTTTTTTTACAGTGTGTTCAGGGAACAGGCAGCTAGCGGATAGTGAGGAGATGTTTGCTGTATGTGACAAAAAATGTTTTGGCCTAAAAAACGCGTGACATGACTTAGAGCACCTTTAATGCACAGGGAAAGCTGTCCACGGATCGCTTGCCCAAGAGAAGTGTGCTGTTGCTTCCAGATCTCGATTAACGAAAATGATATTGTGTTTGATACAAGACTAACTGTACTAAATCAAGTGGGGGAAAAAATCATAATGGAAACAATTTTCTTAGTTGTTTTTTTTTTTTTTTTTTTTTTGTTTGTTGTTGTTTTACGAAAACTTACTGTTATAGGCAGACCTACTGTAAGCAGACCTGTAACTATCAGAGGCTGGGCTGTTAACTGTAGTCAACGCATTTGTTAAATATTTGTCATCAATATGCATTATTTCAACTTATTTTTTAAAAGAATAATTATTTTTATATAATACTTACATTTATTCTAATGATATTTTACTTGTATTTTATTTATAATAGGCTTCTAATATTTATTATATTATACTTACTTACTTATGCGCATCACCCTTGCCAGGGTATGGGCCGCCAACCACAGATCTCCAGATTATTCTGTGGTTGGCCATTCTTTCCAGCTGTTTCCAGGTGGGAGTTGGTGAGTCCTGGAGAACTCTTCTAAGACAGCTGTTCATGAAGGTTTGAACCTTCCTAATGGTCATCTTAGTCATCCTCCAGGTTTCCACTCCATACTGCCTTCACGTTGGAGTTAAATAGGTGTATCTTTGCTGTCAAGGACAGGTCTCTGGAGCTCCAGATGTTCTTGAGCTGTACGTAGGCCACTCTTGCTTTGCCAGTCCTTGCCTTGACGTCTACATCTGTGCCGCTCGGTTGGTCAATGACACTGCCCAGGTAGGTGAAGACTGAACTTTAGGAGACTTCCATTCGGCATGACTGGTTCCTTGCTTGAGGATTTTATCTTTAGGATCTTGGTCTTATCTCTGTTTATGTTGAGGCCAGTCTGAGATGAGATAGTTGACACTAAATCTGTCTTCTCTTGCATCTGCTGTTTGTTGTGGGAGAGAAGTGCAAGGTCATCAGCAAAGTCCAAGTCCTCGAGCTGGAGATTAGAAATATTAGAAAATAAGATTTTCTTATCAGGTTGACCAACCTTACTGGGATGCCGTAGAGTCGAAGGAGCTTCCAAAGGGTCTTTCGATCCAAGCTGTCACAATCTCATAGTCAACAAAGTTGATAAACGGGGGAATTGCACTCGAGGAACTGTTCGACTATGATGCGGAGTGTTGCGATCTGGTCAGTGCATGATCTATTCTGATATATTCTAAGCCTGTTGATCTCGAAGATGTGTGTCAGCAATGTCTTTCATTCTTTCCAGGTGGATCCGATTGAAATTTAATTATATTATAATAATATTATATTATAATAATTTGTAATTCTTAATAAAAAAATAAAAAACACTTCTGCCATGGTGTTTCTTATTTGTTGTCTGTTAATTATATGCGTGCCGATGCGCTGTACCGTTAAAAGGCTATATATATATATATATATATATATAAAGGCTATATAAAAGGCCTGGATATATACATATCATAACCATTATGGTGATCAATGTTTTCATTGGGCTCATGAGTTTGAGATTTTAATGTACCCTTATTTTAACACTTTTAAGTGTGATCAAAAATAAATTCCCAGGAGAGTTAATTTAACACTGGAGTTTTTGCTGTGTATATATAGATGAAGTGTGATCTTGCGCATCTGTCAGTGCAACACTTCTGGAGGATGTGAATTTGTGGTTTCACAAGCACAACCTTAGTAGCCTAAAAGCTTCATGGTGCACACTCTCTCACACACACACACACACACACACACACACACATAGCAAGCGGTCTTGGCCAGGATGTGACCTCACGCTGGCACTGCTGGCCTCCTGTGCAAAGGCATGAATCCTGGCATGAATGGCATGAAATTCACAACCCTCAGAAGTGGCATATACGATACATATTGCACTGACATATGTATCGTGATCACACTTCATCTAGAACGACTCTTATTTGACAAACGAACTAAATGAATGCCCTGCTAGTTAACTGGAGATGTTTTATTTATTTGTAGTATTAGGTACATATTCATCACCCAAACAAAAACTCATATTGCTCCGTGACGTGACTCGCTTTGGTCAGGTGGTATTTATAGCAGAGGGGGCGGAGCTTTAGATTCTAGAGAGCATTTGATTGGACAGAAGATGTGATGAGAGATGAAGTGTGCGGTGATGTCATAAAAATCTGTGATCCATTTTAGCGAGGGACTTTTGAATGCTTATATCTCCTGAATGCGAATTTTGTCATTGGTTTGGAACACACCAGCTTATTCATAACCTTAAGCCTAACATATTAAAAACTAAAAAACTTAATTTTGATTACAGGACGAACACAATACGATTGTGGTTTTAGTTAAACATCTAAATTTACAATATTTATCACAAAAATAAAGAGACCCCAGACTAGAGCCCTACGCGGGACTGTTTTCTTCATCCCGCTCCCGCCCGCCGAATTTCTGACCATTACCGCCCGCTTCCGCAACGTAGCCTATGTGTTACACTCCCGCCCGCTCCCGCAATATGTATGTCCACTCCCGCCCGCACCCGCAAAACTCTGAGAATTTATTCCCGCACAGTAATGCAATGATTTTGTGTCTTCTCCCGTCCTGCAGGAAAAAACACATATTTGTATTGCTATTATTAAAGAGAGTCATGGGGTTGTTTGTTTCGTTTCCCTGTCCGGCATGTATTTTGGACACATACACACAGGACAATGGAGGAGATCGAGTGTATGCTGTTTTTGGATGGTTTTGTTTTCGTTTTTGCTGTTTTTTATTCAGGATACTCCGTCTGGCGCGTGCAATGATGACGCAGTGAATAGTGATGATTCTCTCTGAACAATCAGCAGTCTGCCGTGTTTTCACGTCACATTTTAGTATCGCCTCAGCTCGCCCAGAACCTCGCCGGAGGTGGTACGAAAAAAATACCTGGAAGCAGATACTTACAACTTTTACACAGTGGAAAACCAAACAAAGGCGAGTCGGTACTGTGTAGTGGAAAAGCGCCATTATTGACATCTCCATCATGTCCCTAGGCTACCTCCCTATCCCGCAGTGTTTTTTTTTAGCCGCCCATTCCCGCCCGCAGCAAAGTTCAAACCGCCCGCTCCCGCAAGATTTGCGTTGGGTCCCGCGGGACCCGGCGGGACTCAATCCCAATGCAGCCCTCTACCCCAGACACACAATTTGTCTATTTTTAACTTCAGTCCCCAAAAAATGTGAAAAGTTACATTTATTAAATTGTTATGAGGGACACATGAGCAGTAGATGTTTGTTTTATAGCAAGTTCCCTTTCAAGGCGGTCACTTCAACATTACGTCAAAGACGTATATGGGAACTCCCTTCCTCCTCATTTTCACTGAAATCTTATAGGCTAACGCCAGCTGGAGACAGCTGGCCAATTGACGCGAAACATGCAAATGCTGACCGGTCCGCGGGCAGTATAAATAGCATGGGCGCGACAATTACGTCAGAATCTCTTTCTTCACGCTAGAAGTCTTATCTGAAGTCATCGTGGAAGTTGCAATAGAGGTTACTCACCATGTTTCCTCCCCGCATCCGATGGCTGCTAACTTACATGCCAGATATGTGCGGGTCCTATCGACTCGCTCTACCCTAACAAGTTCAACCGAGGCCGCACTCACGGACGACGGGCATGTGCCGGACAGTGCGCGCCCTCAGGGGAATAAACCCGGGCATCCGCGGGGATGAGGCCCACTGCCGCCAGCAGGCCGCTGGTGGGCCCTCTCCCGCCCTAGGACGAGTACGCTGCCCGTCGCCACTCCGGTCCTCTTCGCGGTCTCGCTAGAAGGACTCGACGCGATAGCCCCTGTTGATAGGAATACTTCAGCCCGGTATCTCAGCCAGGCTACTTCAAGAAGACTCCGTCTTCCACGGCGTCCCTTGGTAGTCGTGCGCAAGACGCGCGTCTAGAGAGACGAGGCAAAGGCCATGGCTCCGTGTCTAAAAGGGAAAAAAAGTACGGATGCTATAGATCTCTAGCAGAGAGGTCTCTAGCCGCCTCGCTCTGACAATGGAAGTGCACAGCCGCAATCCGGTGAGTGTTGTTGCGCAGTCGTTACCGCTTATGCTGTTGACGCTGGGCCTACGTAACATTACATTTTGATGTGCTTACAGCTGATGTTGCCCTGTATCCTTCAGTGCAACTGGCCATGCTGATTTAACTACATATTCACAGTCGTTGTCGCTACGCCACTGACGCTGTGTTTATGTTCACACTGCTCACTGTTATGTGCTATGATTTGTGCCGTTATATTGCCCTGTATCCTTCAGTGCAACTGGCCATGCTGATTCAACTACGTATTCACAGTTGTTGTCGCTACGCCACTGACGCTGTGTTTATGTACTCACTGCACACTATATGTGCTATGATTTGTGCCGTTATATTTTGCCCTGTATCCTTCAGTGCAAATGGCTATTCTGATTACAACATTCACAGTTGTTGTGCTGCCACTGACGCTGTGTTTATGTACACTGATATGTGTGTGTTATGCTTATGCCGCGATATTGCCCTGTATCCTTCAGTGCAATTGGCTATTCTGATTACTACGAAGACACAGTTGTTGTGTGATGCAACTGACTCTGTGTTACGTACACGCGTCACACTGTTGTGTTAGGATTTATGCCACTATATATTGCCCTGTATTTTTCAGCGCAAATGGCTATTCTGATTGCTACACAGCACGTAATACCACGTATTCAGTTGTTGCGCGATGCATCTGACGCTGTGTTTAAGTACACACTACACACTGATATGTGTTATGAATTTGCCGTATATTGCCCTGTATCCATCAGTGCAATGGCGATTCTGACCACTACGTATTCACAGTTGTTGCGCGATGCAACTGACGCTGTGTTTATGTGTACACTACACACTATATGTGCTATGAATTTTGCCGTTGTATATTGCCCTGTATCCTTCAGTGCAATGGCTATTCTGATTACTACACAGTACTTATTCCAGTTGTGGCGCGATACAACTGACGCTGTATTTACGTACACATTACACACTGATATGTGTTATGAATTTGCCGTATATTGCCCTGTATCCTTCAGTGCAATGGCTATTCTGATTACTACACAGTACGTATTCACAGTTGTTGCGTGATGCAACTGACGCTGTGTTATGTACACACCGCACTCTGTTACGTGTAATGATTTATGCCATTATATATTGCCCTGTATCATTCAGTGCAATGGCTATTCTGATTACTACTCAGTACGTATTCACAGTTGTTGCGCGATGCAACTACGCTGTGTTTACGTACACACTACACACTGATATGTGTTATGAATTTTGCCGTTGTATATTGCCCTGTATCCTTCAGTGCAAATGGCTATTCTGACTACTACGTATTCACAGTTGTTGCGCGATGCAACTGACGCTGTGTTGTACACACCGCACTCTATGTGTAATGATTTATGCCATTAGCCTATATATTGCCCTGTATCCTAAAGTGCATATGGCTATTCTGATTACTACGTATTCACAGTTGCTGTGCGACGCAACTGACGCTGTGTACACACTACGCACTGATATGTGTTACAATTACGTCGTTATATATTGCCCTGTTCCTTCAGTGCAACTGGCTACTCTGATTACTGTGTATTCACAGTTGTTGTGGGCTGCCACTGACGCTGTGTTATGTACATTGATATGTGTCTATGATTTATGCCGTTATATATTGCCCTGTATCCTCAGTGCAATCGGCTATTCTGATTAACGACGTCGATGTCGCTATGCCTCTGACGCTGTGCTTGTACAGCATCAATGTAACTATGCTATCACGTTGCCCTGTATCCTTTAGTGCAACTAGCTATCCTATCTAACTGTGCATAGTCACAGTCGTCGCCACGGCGACTTGCGCTGCATCTGTGTACACACTGAAGCGTTATGCTGTTATGTTGCCCTCAACGTAACTGACCATTGTGTTTGAACTGCGCTTGTTCATGCAGTTCGGTCGCTTCGATGACTAGCGCTGCATTATACACACAGATGTTCTAAATGTGCACACTGATGTGTTATGCTGTTATGTTGCCCTCTATCCTTCAGTGCAACAACCAGCTGTCCTATCTAACTATGCATATTCACAGTTCTGTCGCTACGGCGACTACACTGCACTTATGTACGTACAAGGACGTGTTTTTGCTATTTTGTTGCCCTGTTCCTTCAGTGCAAAACTAGCTATCTTAATCTAACCGTGCATATTCACAGTTTCTGGATATATGTACGTGCACGGATGTGTTAGGCTGTAATGCTGCCCTGTTTCCTTCAGTGCAGCTAGCCATCCTGATCTAACTGTGCATCTCAGCTATGGTGACTTACGCTGCGTTATGTACATACATGGATGCACTATTCTTACGCACTTGTGTTATGCTGTCATGTTGCCCTGTATCTAGTGCAACTAGCTATCCCAGTCGAACTGTGCATATTCACAGTCTCTGTCGATACGGCGACCTGCGCTGCATTATTGCACATGGATGTGTTCATGCTGCGGTGTTGCCCCGTATCCTTCAGTGCCTATACTGAGCTACTGCGTATAGTTGGCGCTACAGCGACCGATGCTGTTACGTACAGGTGCTACGCTGTTATGTTGCCCCGTTTCCTTCACTGCAACTGGCTATTCTGTACTAACTCGTATACTCACAGTTCTAGCTACGGCTACGACTGTGTTTGTGTACTTCTGAGGTGCTATGCTATTATGGGGCTATTATCTAACTGCGTATATTCACAGTTGTTGTCGCTACGGCCACTGGCACTGTGTTTATGTACATTCAGTTATGTGTTAAATTGCACTTCTGTACATCGGCTATAGAACATCGGACTATGTTCTACAAGGGAGTGTCAGTTTCCTCGTGACCCCCTTGCTGGCCTATCATCCCCGGTTCACGGACCTGAGAGAGTTATGGGGCTCCCCCATGACAATCCCCCTCAGTAAGGTCCTGCTTCTACAGGCGATCGGCACGATTGGCACCCCAGCCCCAAGCTGTGGAACCTTCTTGTGTGTCCGCTGTTGGGTCCTTCGTTTGAGCAAGACACTTCACACTAATAAGTGCTGAGAGATCTCCTTGAGAAGGACCTTTCCACCTGTTCTCGCCCCAGCGAAGCACTTGGAGACCTACGCTCATTCTATTGAATGATGTTACATTGTCTCGGACCTAGTGACTGCAGCGTCACTCTCCGTCCGATACCAAACTGCGTTCCGAAGACGCTTACACCGTTCAGAGCACAGATTTATCCTTGCCCGCCTTCTGCTGAAGCTGTCAGCCTCACATGATGCTGATGCTCAGAGTGCTGTTAGCCTTGTAAGGGCTTTGCGGATGTACGTGGACCACCAGGCAGCAGTCTGACTAGCTGTTTGTGTGCTTGGTGGATGGTACTAGGGACTGAGACTTTCTCACTGAATTCGACGCTTTTCATGTGATTTAATGCCTACGGGATATAGGTATGCTGGCTGTCTTCTCAGAACACGTTCGCCAGGGGTTCAAGTTTTATGCACTGCCTATAGCGTCGTGGGTTCGGTGAGTTTTATTAATGTACTCATGAACTGTTTCCACCAGCTGTGCAGTAGTCTGCATTATGCAGAGTTACCATTGCTGCTAACTCTGTGTTATGACTATAATGTTACATAGCTGTTTCCGCATTACACAGTAGTTTTCAATTTCTGTTAACTCTGTGTATGGCTATAAGGTTATGCAGCTGTCACCGCTATTGCCGTCGACACTGTGTTAACTCTTGTGCTTGAGTGCTTATGGTGTTGTGCTGCCCTCCAGTGCAGCCTTCGCTTCATTGCATTGGATATGCAACTTGGTAGGTCGGAACAGACGTTTCTTGGTCTAGCTTCGCCATCAGTTCGAGTGCTCCTAGCGGCGCTGCTGGCTTAGAACTGTTGTCTCTCGTGGGAGTGTAGCTTGACCCCGTTTAGGGCTTATCTTCACTGCTCTCACGGCGGGATTCTATACAGTTCCCATATACGTCTTTGACGTAATGTTGAAGTGACCGCCTTGAAAGGGAACGTCTCCGGTTACTATCGTAACCTCGGTTCCCTGAGAGGTGGGAACGAGACATTACGTCAGCCGCCGTGCTCGCCGTTTGATCAGCTGTGCTAGCGTTCAGTCTTGATTCTGACGTAATTGTCGCGCCCATGCTATTTATACTGCCCGCGGACCGGTCAGCATTTGCATGTTTCGCGTCAATTGGCCAGCTGTCTCCAGCTGGCGTTAGCCTATAAGATTTCAGTGAAAATGAGGAGGAAGGGAGTTCCCATATACGTCTTTGACGTAATGTCTCGTTCCCGCCTCTCAGGGAACCGAGGTTACGATAGTAACCGGAGACGTTTTGTGTAAAATAATCTTTAAACCAAGTCCATTTTGTCCATTACGGGGTTTAGAATAAAAGGTGTAAAATCTGAAAAACACTGAAATGAATAAAAGGTCTTAAATGCCTGAGGTGGGAAAATATGATTTTTTTTAAAATGATTGTGATTTGTTTAATATGTCTAATGATGTGGGCTATTTAGCAAATGATTTATATGTAGTTTAAAAAAAAATCCATGTTGAAATATTATCGAATCCTAGCATTTACAGAATGACTGTAAACATCTAAAGATGTTGAAAAGTTTCTCCTAGTATTTTCCCTCAGACTCACGACGCTTCACTCTCCAGTCCAGCGGGTGGCGGTAAAGTCATGCGTTTGTTTTCAAGATGAGTTTACAGCTTGATCTCTGGTGTTATACATCGTGTTACTGGCTTCATACAAACTCTTATTAATGTACTTTTAGACCAGAAAGATTTTGAATCGGGTGAATACATGCCTGTAATATTCCCATCCGAGCAGGAATATGTGGAGTTGCTGCAACTGAACTGAGAAGATCGTGTTTGTTAAAAGGAGATTGAGGAGGACTCGAGTGAACCAGAATCCTGGAGAATAAAACACGAGGAACAAGCAGGTTGGTGTATATCCTATATTCATCTTTAATGACTGTTCTGGTACATTAATAAGCTAACAAAGCTTTAGACACCCCTTACAAACATTTCCTGTGGTATTCCATGTGAGAAACCATTAAAAGTACCACACGAAACGAAACTGGTGTAGTATTGTGTTGTTTTTTAGGACGCTTTACCACAGGATTTTGTTGTATTGTATGTAATATTGCTGTGATATTCTTGTGCTACTGTCATATTCCTGCAGTAATACTTGGAATTTGCTGTAATGAACCTGTGATCCTTAATAGTGTAATTGTTTTGCACTAGCTGATTCAGTAACCTTTTATTTATTTTATGGTAACTTTCTATAGCATTCCTGCTAGAAAAGTTGTTTGTCCATGTTAAACCTGTGATATTACTTGCTAGCCATAATCTGAAGATATAGTACACATGCAAGACATGGCTTTAGTGGTGACATGTTGATATACAAGGTAAATTGCTAAAGTCAGTCATGTTATGTGACATCCAGAGTATGTGAGCGGAGAGAATTTGCGCTCCACGCTCAAAGCATTTCATAATTACTCCGCTCAAGCTCCACTCTGGGTGTACAATTTTCCACTCCTCGCTCCCTCCCCACTCCGCCCTTAATACGTCTCGCTCCGTTTTCGCTCCACGGTAATTTTTTTTATTTTTTTTTTTATTTTTTATTTACAAGGTAAATTGCTACAGTCAGTCATGTTATGTGACATCAAATACACTTCTTGTATTACATTTTAACACTTATTCACAATACATACCATGACTGTTCTCAAACATCTCTATACCCTACAAACTAGGGTAAAAGTGCAATAACACAAAGAATGAAATGGCAACTATATATGTAGACAATACTTTTATTAGTTTAAATTAGTAAAAAAAAATTGTACATGTCAAGACTGCTAGGTTTTCACTCATTTGAGAGTTTGTTGCGAGTCCACCCTTACAGAAAAAACACATGAACTTCACATGTGCAAAAACTCATGTGGTCACATGTGACCACATGCACGTGTGATTTTGCACATGTGAAATTTAACATGTAAAAACATGTGATTTGCACATGTGAAATATGTGGATCACATGTGAAACGTGTTTTGCACATGGGAAATGTGTGCTTTTGGAACATTTACACGTGATTACATGTGAAACACATGTGAAACCCATGAGCTCACATGTGAAACGTAAAATTCCCATGTGAAACCTATAATCACATGTGAAACCCATGAGATCACATGTGAAACCCATGAGATCACATGTGAAACCTATAATCACATGTGAAACCCATGAGATCACATGTGAAACCCATGTGATCACATGTGAAACATGTAAAATTCCCATGTGAAACCCATGAGCTCACATGTGAAACGTAAAATTCCCATGTGAAACCTATAATCACATGTGAAACCTATAATCACATGTGAAACCCATGAGATCACATGTGAAACCCATGAGATCACATGTGAAACCTATGAGATCACATGTGAAACCTATAATCACATGTGAAACCCATGAGATCACATGTGAAACTTATGAGATCACATGTGAAACCTATAAGGTGTGTTCGACATCGGCTGCGGCTGGATGTAACCGATCGGCGAGAGTAACCGCGTGCAGGCGGGGAGGAGCTGCAAACGGAGACGTGAAGTCGGACACTTTCTGGTTCCCGTAGTGACCGCTCACGTGGTGTTTGCATACTTTACCACAGCTGAAGTGAAATAAATGCAATATTTGCCAAATAATACACTGATGTTTCAGAGACATTTTCATTCAATACTTTATGTACTGCTTCATACAGCGTCTGTTTGAACAAGAATAAAGGTCAACATAAGCTACTATCAATGAAGTGGAGTCTACGTTTTTTAATCAGTTTTAATTTGATAAACATGACACAATATAACATCGCAACGACATGAAGAGTGTTTACTGTTATAAAAAACTGATTTGAGAGCTTTAGAGGAACTAAAGGTGTTTGAATAAACACGAAACACACGTGATCGTTGTCATGCGGTAAATCCGGCCAATCGTGAAACAGCTGTGTCGTCATCAGCCCACGTGCAGCCCAGTGCAGCCACTCTTGAGAAGCTGCGCTGGCTGAGTTCTACGGCTAGTCTCGAATCGCTCTCGCGGTACTTTGATGGCATACGTCACAGTCACATGGTGTCGGCGCTGTATCGAGTCGGACAAAATTTCTAACCGGCATGCACTGCTTTAAGTCAGCCGCCGATCGGTCTGCGCAGAGCTGCATGAAGTCGAACAAGCCTAACATCACATGTGAAACCCATGAGATCACATGTGAAACCTATAATCACATGTGAAACCCATGAGATCACATGTGAAACCTATAATCACATGTGAAACCTATAATCACATGTGAAACCCATGAGATCACATGTGAAACGTAAAATTCCCATGCGAGACCCATGGAATAACATTTGAAACCCATCAACAATCTATGTTAAACCTACACCCCATGTAAACCTGCAACTTCATGTGAAACCCATGTAAAAATCATTAAGCAATATACCACAGAAAACGGTAGGCCTACCATGTTCTTTTGTAGGGCCTATAGCCATGTTTAGGGGTGTAACGATACACCAATGCCACGGTTCGGTTCATATCACGGTTTTGGAGCCACGGTTCGGTTCGGTTCGGTTCTGTTTGCTGTGGGGGCAGGGTTCATGGCTGGGCACCAGCAATAATAACACTAGATTCACTTTTAACTTAATAAAAACAACAACAACAACAATAATCTAACTTATTAACTTTAACTTTATTAACTTAACTTTATACAGTGGCTTCACGTTTTCTTTAGAGCAGTTAGCACACCTGAGTTAACTAAAATGAAATAAATGCCTCCACTGACTAGTCAGAAATAAACTGCACACCTGAGTAGGGTTGCCAACTTCAGAAAAGGAAAATGCGGGACAATCGTGGTTCTTTATAGGAAAACGAGGGACACTCAAAATATTTGTACTGTATCGCACAATGTACATAATTTCAGTGTCTGCAAACTGTAGTTAAGTATATGTTTAAAAGGTTATCAGACAAACACATTTGTATTGCTTAACCTATTTATGTACAATTTAATTCTAAAAATAATTTTAATGTCATACAAACAAAATGTCACATTACAAACAAACCACCATTCAAAATAACAGCATTTATCTGAAATAGAAAGCTTTTTTAACATTATACATAGGCCTACAGTTCAAAAGTTTGAGGTTAGTAAGATAATTTTTTTTGGGAAAGAAATTAAAGAAAGTAATTGCCTACTTTTATTCAGCAAGGATGCATTAGGCTAATCAAAAGTGACAGTAAATTATAGTGTTACACAAGCTTTCTATTTCAAATAAATCTATTATGATCTTTACATTCTTCAAAGAATCCTGGGGGAAAAAACAAAACAGTTTTAAACATTAATAATAATCAGAAATATTTTTGATTTCATGTTTTCTTGCGTGGCTGGATGTTGGACTCATGAACAATAATCACGTTGTTTGCATTCGGCAAAATTGATTTGCCGAAATCAAAACGTGGACAGTGAGAATTACCGTTAGCGCGAGACGAGTCCGGCTTGAAGCGGAAGCGACCAGACGGCAGAGGATTATGTTCACAAATCAAACAATGATTTGTCTCAAAACGATGATTAAAAAAAGCTGTGATATGTCATCATATTGGATGATGACGGTGTCGGTGATCATTCTCAAGTGTCGTGATCAGCACTGCTGCTGTTGTATCAGTCAGTGGTTGTGACCGGAGGGTCTTCAATCTCAATATGCCGCGGAGTTGCCATCCTGAAGTGCGTATGTAAACTCCCGAGCGTGATCGATCACCCAAATCACGTGACATGCATTTTATTTAGTAAATAATATTTAGTAAAACTACAGCTCTTATTAGTTGTTAAAAGTGTACTCATTAATAACTATTTAATCAAATGTCAAGGAAGAAAAAAATAGTTTTGTGACAAAGTGATGTGAGAGTTGGGCCGGGGCAGCAGGGGGCGGGGCGCGTTCGGTTCGACATGAGAGTATCGCGGTTCGAACCGTGGCTGTTGTATCGCGGTTTTTCGGTTCGGTTCGAATATCGTTACACCCCTAGCCATTTTTCCCAACATTAAAACAAATAATTCAAATTAAGCTTTTATTTCATTTCAAAATATGCAGTACAAATTGAATGTTTAAAACAAAGCAAAACCAAATTAAAATTATACATTAAAAAAAGCCTCTAAAACGATGATGTATAAGGGCGTGTGTGTGTGTATTGTGTGTTTGTGAACGTGTGTTGTCTCAGTCCTCTGTCTCCTTCAGCAGGCATCCTGTTTTGGGATAGAAAAACAATCAAAGATTAGGGCAGTGCAAACACTATCAGTCTATCCTGATAAACTAAAATTTTCTTTCTTTTCTTTCTGGATTTCAGGATTGTATCTGTTAATTTCAAGTGATGACTGGTCTATGTATATTGGCTGTAGCCAAATATATAAACAAGCAGATCCTACAGCATGCCCTCTAGAAGGTTCTAAGGATTACACATTTATTAGTATCTTTGTAGGTTGGTTGGTGTTTTAACGGCATGCCAGCCAAGGTTCCTTGGCATGTAAGAAGTTGAAATGCTATAAAAGAGCAATAAAAAAAACAAAAACAACATATATAAGGTCTTTAAAGTTTCCTTTGGATAAAAACCTTAAAATGGATTTAGTGTCATTGGTATCTTAGCAATACCCAATCCTATGCCCAATTATCAAGCATTTCTGAAGATCTTAATGAGTTGGTTCAGCTGTGTTTGATTAGGGCTGGAGGAGCTGAACTTTGCAGGAAGGTAGATCTTCAGAAACGTGATTGGGCACCCCTGATATGCAGAATAAATTTTCATATCATCCTATCGTCAGCCTGTTCGAGCGGCGATACACGATATTATTGTTTGACTCAGAGTATTCCATTTATTATGTCTGTTGTGATGTAAATAAAGTATTCCAACATGAAATCGGGAAACTTACGGACACATATCTTCTCATGCCGTTACATAGGATTTTGACAGTACTTCTGCACAAGATGAAAACACATTTAAGAAAGATTCAAAGTTTGCGCCCGCGAAAAGCTCGCTCTGTCTGGAGTTTAAAATGGATTAACACGTTTACGTGACCATACATGCATGGTCGGCTTATTAAGCATAATCGCATTAAGAACATGGATGTAAATGTGCTCTTATTCCCTAAAAGTGAAAGCAAAATGGTCCTAACTTTTGGCATCTGTCTCTTCATTAAAGTCTGCGTGAATCGGAAGTTGCAACCGACTTTATTTCAGTGTTGTGACGCATTTCCAAGTGAAACGGAATATTGAACAGAGGGCAGGGTTTTACTTTAGCGCTCCTCCTCTCCATCTCTGCTCATAGCAGACTAACGGTTGGAAGGGAGGGTTAAGGATGTTCAAACCCAACTCGTCAAACAGACGTCATCAGAGAAGGGACGCCATTCCAGGGCGAAAGCAAATTTTCAGATTTTGATTAATGATTACCACGACAAACAATTTGTTTTCTGTGTATTAACTTAAACAGATTAATTGTTCACCTCAAGACAAAGTAATGTGCACTAACAAAGTAAATAGGGTCCATTTTGATTTCATGATATACATTTTCTTTTAAGGCGGTGTTTGAAGCTGCTTTTGATTTTCACAGATGACTGTGTTGCTGTGTTCGGATCTAAAGACTGTTAGCTATTAAGCCTATATATTTTAGTGATATTATTATTATTATTAAGAATTTGTAATTGTATTGTTATTAGTCAGTCATTAAATGTTTTGTGAATATGCTATGGAAACAAAAAATGCTGGCGAACAGCAATGTCATTTTCATCTTGGCTTAAACAACTGTATAAGAGTGATGCATCTCTTTTATAAAAAGCACTATTGAAAATTTGTGAATAGATCACAAAATAGACTGAGGAATAGACTGATGTTGGATCATCTGAAGATTACCTTTCTGCTCGTCTTCTCAGATCTTTTAACTTTTGTGCCATGCAGACCTTGATCTCAGTGCCTCCGTTGTGTCTTTTTGACATGGTCTGTAAAGAAATGAGATTGATCATTTTAAAATTTGAAAACAAGTTTGGAATTAGCTGCCAAAGAGGCCCTAAATAATCCAATAATCTATACTGTGTAAAAAAGATGACAATGATTCGTCAAAAAGTGCAAAAATATTATTTTCATTAGAGTATGACCTCTCTTTAAATTGGAGACGTGAAAAATAACATTTTTGTGTGCTAAAGGAGTCATGAAATGGATAATCAAAATATTCTTGATATTTACACATTTAAGAGGTGAGATTAGAAAATGATCACATTTACAAACATTGGACATTTTTAGCGCAAAACACTTCACAAACTTTATGAACTCCAGGAACAAAATATAAAATACTGAAACGGCATTTAAAGTGTCAACGATTTAAAGTGCCACCGATTTCGATTTTGGCACACTGCAGCAGCTGACCACTAAGGAGCGAATGTACAGTGAAGTGACAACGTGACATTAGGGGTGTCGAAATTAATCGTTTCAACGATGCATCGCGATGCAAACGAGGACGATTCGGTATCGGTATAGTAATAGACCATAACCAATTATAATGTACTGACACTTTTCTGACGTCATTTGTTGCGTACGTGCTTTGTCGTGGTAGCACTGAGGGAGGCGAGACGCGAGTGTAAACGCAGCCATAGTGTACCTTTAATTAAAGTTGTATATTATTTCCATGAGGATAAAGATGTTTATGTCAGTGAGTGGTCAGTGTGAAACAAAGCAAAGGCGATACATGTATGAATGATCAAATTAAAATTGTTCACCCAAACATCTAAATTTTGTCATCACTTACTCACCCTCAAGCTTTTCCAAACCTCTTGTTTGTTTAACAGAAGAAAGAAACTCATACAGGTTTGTAACAACTTGAGGGTGAATTTTTGGGTGCACATTTCTTGAAATTACCACCACAAAACCAGTAATTTTGATCACAAAACTCACTAGGAGAAGAAAAAAAATAATGGCAAAATGCAGTACAGGTGGAACTGTAAAATTGAAATGCTTACCCTCTTGCATTTGAAAGTTTAATTTTCGTAAACGCCTTATCTCCTTTTCCTTGGTTTTTCAGCCTCTCCTCAAGCTCCTTTACATCATTTTTGTAGTCTCTCTATAAGTGTTGAAAGAGGAGAGGTAGGCTATACAAGAGAAAGAAAATAGAGAAAGCCACTTGAAGTGCTGAAGAACTTTCTAGAATCTTGTAATTATGAAAATATATCTTTTATCTGTTGCTCAGGTAGAGACAACTAATGAATTGTGTTTTGTTTTCTCTCACCATGTACTGCCTATTTGGTGACATATGTATGAAAAATACACTTTTGCCAAATACTCCCTTCTTCAGTTACAAATTGTTCGCAATGCATCAAAACAGATCCTTTTTTAAAGCTGCCGTCGGCAACTTTTTTTTGATCATATTCAGTGAAATCGACACTATAATCCGACAGAACAACATAAATAAATTGGTTTTAGAAAAAAACCCGAGCTTCTAACTCCACCTGGAGCGTGTTATTTGTTTTGCAAAAATCCACCGCTCCCGTCTCATCGGGTCCAATCAGCGCAGGGGGGTGTGAGATCTGACTGTCAATCACAGTTCGTGCACACGCCACAGATCCCCTCTCCCTCACGCAGACGCGCACATTACAATATCACATGCACACGACACGCCTGAAGTTCGCCTGAAGATTGTAGGAAGCGTGATGGCGGAGAGAAAATCTACTAACAAGCTTCCAATTCCTCTGTTATTGCTATCTATGGATAGATTAGCCAGGGCAGCCTACCTCCGAGTCCATGGTGTTGATCGATGCTGAAGAGACGCGCGCGTTCACAGAAAATCAGGTACACATGCACTGACGATGGGCGGGTGCTCGTTGGTAGTGGGGGAGGGGCATGAGAGTTGTAAACATTCAAAATTTTGGCTAAGTCCACTCAATCTGCCAGACTTGCCGACTGCAGCTTTAAATCCTGGAGTTTGTCTACTATGTTTGCGTTTTTTTTTGCGTTTTAAAAGTTAATAATATATTTGTTTCAAATGTACAGTTTGCAAAAGGGCATGTTACAGTCTCATGTTGCTTTAGATGGCTTGCAAGATGGCTAAACTATGTATTTTCCTCACAGATGTCACTGAACTCACAAACTGAACAACTGAATGTAGAAAACTCTCTTGCTTTTTTTTCAGAGTGAAATCTTGCCAGATGAGTCTTTAACGCACCTTTGGTTTTGAATGTATGTAAATGCAGTGAAGTGTTCTGGTCACGTGCCAGTGTTTCAGTAGATATTGCTGTAGAAGAATTGACTGGCTTTTGTTAGAAAACTTGCAATGACGACAGAGCATCACTTTGGCCACACCCTGATGGAGAAATAAAAGTACAATTGATCACAAAATAATAATAATAATAATTTGACGCTTATAAAATAATGTAACATAACTATATTAGTTAGGCCTGTTTCCTTAAATTTGTGATGAAACCGGAGTTGCAACCAGTTTTACACCATATTTTAACGTATTTATAATTGAAATATACTTAGGCTATACAATACAAAGTGTTTCAAAAATTGAAGAACTCTAATCCAAGATTATGTGATCACTAATATAAATCACTTGCCACCAGTGCACGAATTTGAGTACACAAAATAATAGTATCAGCTGATTCACGACCTAGGAAGCTTATTGAGGCACCCACTGATAACGGCCTTGTGAAATGCCGTCCTCAAGAGGTCAAAATGCTGTTTCAAATTGAGCGCCATTTTATCGTAGATATTCAGGTTTATGTCTGTCTCTTCACGGGACAATTGCAAAAGTTTACACAATCTTAACAGCATTCATCACCCTCACGTTACTCTAAAATAGCATATCAATGTGTTTAACATTACACGTTTAATAGATTTCAGCATTACTCGCATCCATAAAAGTTAGTTAACATGACATGGGCTAACGTTATAATGAGAAAGACCGCGTTCTCTTCATATCAACTCTTCAGTCTTCACGTTACGGAAACACAAAAATATCATATAACATAGCGAAACTAAACATATTACACATTATAGTAAAACATTTTACAATGTTTTATGAATTAAACGAGGTAATATACCACCCTAAGCTAAAAGTACGTTATATGGGGGCTTCCCCTCGAGATAGGCCTAACGTTTATAACGGTTTTAAATGTAAACAGTAAACACAACGTACGCTTGTAAATATCCACACAAAAACAACGAATATGTTTACGTTGTACGAATATGTTGTAACTGTTATATTAATATAAGTTTTTGTCGATAAACTTGAACATATTATAAAATTTAACATATTCCGTGCCGAGTGAACTTGACGTAACGTTACACTTAATTTTCTCTCGGACATAACTTATAAAATATTTCTAAATACCAATCACAAATAGGTCTCAGGACGCAACAACACAAAAAACATCGAATATGTTTTACATTTTTGTCGTTATTAGGTCTAAAATTGATCATTTATTCAGTGGCACTTACCAGAAGTTAAGTATGACTTTGACAAAATGTCTCCAGCAGCAGTACCGCAGCCGAGCCGGCGAGTAGGCCGCTGCCTTGTAAAACCTGCAAAGTCAAATGAGCTGTATCCATCCGCGAAGTCAAATGAGCCATAATCCAGATCCTTCCATGTAGCGATGCGCTTTAATTTTGTTGTATTTATTCCCAAAAATAGACGGCTTAAATTAAATATTTAAAAAATAAAGGTTTTATATATTAAAGTTTTGTGGCCATCCGCTCTCATAATGCAGAAATATTGATAAACATTGATAAATGTTGTTTTGATATTATAACATTTTATTTATTATATATTAATTTTAACAACAAAACAAAAAATATGCTATATTTTATTAAAATATTTTATAGCATAGCTGGCCTTAATACTTTTAGCAAATATTGGCTAGATTTGTGTTTATTAGTCCAGTCAACATTAGCCATTCTAAAGTTGACTGGACTTGAAAATATCCCTTCCTTTTTTTAAATCTATTTTTGCAGACTTAATATAATATGTCTTAACTAATCCCAAGCATGAATATTAACTTAAATATTTTTGCTCTTCCAACATTTTATTAATTAGTGTTTTTACAGTAGGCGATAGATAGATAGATAGATAGATAGATAGATAGATAGATAGATAGATGTGTGTATGTATGTATGTATATATATATATATATATATATATATATATATATATATATATATATATATATATAATTTTTTTTTTTTTTTTTTTTTTTTTTTTATTATTATTATTATTATTATTATTATAATATATTTTTTTTATATATTTTTTTTTTATATGAACTTCACAATAATTTTCATCTTAATCAATATTAGTGCCACTGCATAGCTCTGCTTATGGGGATGAATGAAACATCAACATCGCGTAAGTTGTGTTTGGGGAGTTGTCCATTAACATATAACATTTTAATTATGAACTAGATTCAAAAGATCCGAGTCAGTAAAATTATCTGAACTTCCCATTACAATGAAGCTGAAAATGTGCAGTATTTGTGACGTGGCAACATGATTCACATGTTAAAAATTAACATGTGTTTTCCACATGTGCCACATGCTCCATTATGTTCACATGTGGTGACATGTTGTTCACATGAGAACACATGTGATCACATGAGGTCACATGTAATCACATGTGGAAAACGTGAAATTCATGTGTTTTTTCTGTAAGGGCACATTGTACAATACTAGTTCCCGACAATTCCCAACCCTCACTGATATACAATTAGTTAAAACAAGTATCTGAATAAATGCAATCTGTTATTTTGGGCCGAAATCTAGGCTGAGATGGGAGAAGTGAAATCAGAAAGTGTTTTGTGTGTGTATGTGTGATAAAAGTCATGCATTTAGAGAGCATGCTAAACACCATGTAACAATGATTTTGGTATAAAATCATATCAATAATAAAAGTATTATTACAATGTTTATTTTAACAAATAGTCTAATTTTCTACCATATACAATTAGCAGCTAGCTAACAACAATAGTTTCAGTTGTTATAGATCAGATCAGTTGTTTTAACCAGTCATTAAAATGAATTAGTTCAAAGGAATCACAGTAGCAGTTTTAACATTAAGTGACATGGCATCTGACGCACAGAAGCCAATGGCATATGTCACTATGCGTATTGGCACATCCGGTCTTCATTGGCATGGGCCAGTGGATAGTGGCATACACTGACATCGCGACACACTGACACTGACATGACACCTGACTGACACCGAGTCGCGGAACATGTCACCGTGTTGCGACACCTCTAGTAGTGACTGACAGATTAATCGAACACCTATAGCCTACTGATGTAATTGTGGCACAAAATCCTAAATAAATAGCCTAATTTTTTAATATTTAAAATATCAATTAAACGAATTAAAATGCATTAATATTTTTTCAAACGTGTTATTTGTGTCACGCCTGTATTTTATTGCCATGTGCCTCTGAATGTTGTGTAATACCTGTGCTAGGCTACTTTATGTTGTTTATCTCGCAAAGTCACAAACCGGCCCCCTTCTATCATGGGTCACTACGAATAACGTAACAGTCATGTCCATTACTGTAAACCTTTATTTTTGCGTGATGCTGCACAGATGCACGCCAGTAGGTGTCAGAATAAGTGAGTGTAACACTGGCCAGCGCAAGATTCTTATCTGTATATCTACCAAAACTGCTAATGAAATGCCAAGTAACAATAACCCAGTCTCACAGACAAACATCAATCAATGCAAGTGTAACTCCTTATGAAAAAAACATTTAGATATTCTTCTGTGACGGTGTAATGGAATTAACCTATCATCCGTTACAGAACGGTACACAATTACCCAACCAATTCAACATTAAAAAAATGATTTATTTTTAGTCTTAGGTCTGTCTTAACTCTTTTAGTTTTTTCTTTCTTTTTTTTTCCAACAAAAACAATGTCAAAAGAAATTAGAACATATTTTTCACTGAATCATAATGAATCATAATGAAACAAATAATTTCATCAACACTGTGATAAATGTAATATCAATTTCATCAGTTTTAAACATTTCATGTATTGAGGCCCACAAAATAAAATAAAACAACAAAGGTCTTTGGTTTAATTTATATCACGTAAAAGCAATAACTTAATGCGAGTAAACTTTTCTAACAGTTCGCAAACAAACCACCTCAGAAATGTTAGTGTTCGTTAGTGAGTGGTTAAGTGTGTGGGTATGTGTATGTATGTGCGTAGATGATCACAGTTTGTAGCGTCTTTTCTGTGGGTGGGGGTGAGTGAATGAATAGTTTGTAAGAGGAAGAGTGGTGTACTGTCCCAGTCCTACCTGGAGTCAGACACTCAGTATCTTGATCTCACAGTCCACAATGAAAAAGGGTAACTCACTCACAGCGCTGTAACGTTCAGCTCGTGCTCAGCCCAGGCACCTCTGATAACGTGTCTTTCAGGAAAAGCAATAGCGATAATCCAGACACTCTTTCACAGTGCAGCCAGCAGTTACTTAGGAACACAGCAATCTTCCGTCAAGTTTGGTCTTTTTCAGCAGCGATGAACAAATCATAATCACGATTATTTTGGTCAGTATTGAAAATCACGATTATGTAACACGATTATTTCACATGATTTTGGGAACGTGTTGCATTTTAAAAAGACACGGTAACACTTTACAATAATGTTAATTAGTTAACATTAGTTAATGTATTAACTAACATGAACTAACAATGAGAAATAAATTTGTTACAGTATTTATTAATCTTTTTTAATGCTAGTTAATAAAAATACAGCTGTTCATTGTTTGTTCATGTTAGTTCACAGTGCATTAACTAATGTTAACAAATACAACCTTTCATTTTAATAACGTATTAGTAAATGGTGAAATTAATTTTAGATTAGTATAAGATTAGTAAATTCTGTAGAAGTATTGTTCATTATTAGTTAATCTTAACAAAGGTAGTTAACTAATGCTAATTAATGAACCTTATTGTAAAGTGTTACCAAAGACACCTTTCAACAATTCTTAAAAAAATCGAAATTTGAACATTGATTGTACTTTTTGAACTATTAAAATAAATAATATAACAGATAATACTTCACTGAGTATTTTAATAATTCCCGCAGGTCTACCACTTATAATGCGGGAAATTCCCCCGCAAACATTGATTCACTTTAGCATGTAGATTGTATGAGTAGCCTAAATGAATCCACACAGATTATAAAATAAAATCAATAATTTTAAAACTTTCTCCAAGATGCAATTCCACAAACCGCGTGATATTCAGCGGTGATGCGTCTTCTCTCTCTCTCTCTCTCTCTCTCTCTCTCTCTCTCTCTCTCTCTCTCTCTCTCTCTCTCTCTCTCTCTCTCTCTCTCTCTCAAAATGCGCTGGACAAGGCAAGCGTCGAAACTACACATTCGCGTTTAGGAGTCGGGACATGATGGAATTGTCACTTGTACAATCGGCCCAGCATTGCATCGTAACTAAAGTTTATTATTTTCACTTCTTTTTAAGTTTTATCAGTTTAAACATTCAAGCTGAGAGAGTTTATGGCATCGGGAGGGGCGGATGTGCGCGTGCGCGCGTCATTCAGAACACAAGACAAAATTAGAGCATTCTTTCAAAACAGAACATGGCAAAATAATCGTTAAATTATACTATTTTGGTGATCGTTGGGAGCAAAAATCGAAATTGAAATCGAAATTCAATTAATTGCACAGCCCTAGTTTCTTATACTGCCGAGTTGATGGCAAACCTAAATTCAGGTAGATATTGGTCCCATCGCTTATGATTTTCATCTACATAGGCAGCCATCATACCTTTGAGGGTTCGATTGATTCTCTCTGTCATGTTCGTCTGCGGGTGATAAGTAGTAGTCAGCTTTGGCATTATGTTCCAGCTTTCACATAATTCTTTGAATACTAGGGCTGGGGACCGAGTTCGATACTTTTTAGGTACCGACCGAATTGCCTCGATACTATCGAGTATTGAAAAATGACTTGTTTTTCGGTACCAGATTTTGATACCTAAGGGGTTAACTCGTCAACGTCAGTGCTCAAACAAATACATATGAAATGCAGAGACTGTCCTCCTACAAAAAACGACCATCAAGGTCGTATGTGCAAGCAGCTTATTACGACCTATACTTACGTTTTAAAGTTAACCGCCCTCTAGCGCTCCTTTTAATAATGACGGTGTCGTGTGTAATGAAATGGCGTTTGACCGTCATTACCAATCAAAATAGTATTTGTTTTATTTTTGCATTTACTTGAGGTTTATACAGAAAACTGAGATGTGTAGGCCTAAATTTATTTAGGCTATATAATTTTATGTATTTGATGTGCTTTTCTTCTTCAAAAAACCGTATTGGAAAGTAAAGGACCACATCAAAATAATTAAACTATTATCCTTTTTTTTTTTTTAAATAACTTAAGATAAACCTTTTGTAACAACAAAGTAAAAAAAAACGATGATTTAAAAAAAAACACCACAGATGATAAAACCGTGACATATAGTGATTTTAAAACATTTTCAGCATTTTTATATTGATTTTTTTTTCAGTTCAGCTAAAGTTTTTAACATATCATCATTTGACCACATTCGTGTGGCGCTGAATAAAAAAATAAAAAATCAATGAACCAAAAGGAGGAAGAAGAAGAAGAAGAAGAAGAAGAAGGCGAAGCCAGGTTTTTTCCTGACAGTCCCAGGTAAGGTGTGAATTTTAAGTATGCTGTTGTTTTTTTTATATTTATAAGTAGTTGTATGTGTTTTTTGTAATTTATGTGGAACTAAATGAGTGCATTTTGACGTCTGGGTTACAAATCAGTTGCGATTGCCATTTTACTCTTTAAGAAAGTAACTGTTAACGTTACGTTATTTCATTGCGACCTACTAAGTTAGCTAACGTTAGCTTCATCGCTAGCAGCATGTTGCTATTTCACCATAGATATAAACACAATGTATATATCTATGGCTATTTCACATGCATAATCTGCAATTTCTGTCATATTGACTAATAATTTCAGCCTAATGTATCCAAAACTGTAACGTTAAATGTTTTCTCTTAGAGAAAAAGGTAGTTTCAGCATTATACAAATAAATAGTATGAGGTCACAACAGTTTTACAGCTAGCTGCTATCCAAATGATTTAAATTCAGGGTATCAATTCAGCTTGGTATATAACATTTTAAAGAATTAAAAAAATGCAGTAATGGCAAAATCGGTTGACGGAATCAATTGTTCATTGTACAGTCATTGTTATTGCCTATTTTAGGTTATAGCCACAAGTCAAGTAACCTTTATTTATATATTGCTTTTTATAATACAGATTGTTTAAAAAAAAAAAAACATATTAATTTAGTTTATTTATATAGCCGCTCTGGAGAAAACAGTGATGCCATTATCCAGATCAGTTCAGTTCTCATAATGGTGCCAATGCAGGCAGATCAATAATATTGGTGAATATTAAGTGCCCCCACTTCACATGCAAAATAAAATTTATTTAATAATACCCACTAGTGCAGTGGTTCTCAAACCTGTCCTGGCACACCCAACACTGCACGTTTGCTTTCTCTCCCTAATCAAACTCACCTGACTCATCAGCTCATTATTACATGGGTTAATGAGCTGATGAGTCAGGTGAGTCAGGTGTGTTTGATTAGGGAGAGAAAGAAAACGTGCAGTGTTGGGGGTACGCCAAGACAGGTTTGAGAACCACTGCACTAGTGCATTCAGATTTATAGGCACGCACAGGTTGACAAGGACCAGTCCGTGCCCACTCTTACAGAGCCCTGGTTTCTTTTGTCTAATCATCTCATCTGTTTGTTTTCAGGCTTTTGTACCCATCCTTTATCACTGAAATATTTTACAAATCAATCGGTTCTTTTAAGAGCCAGTTTCTTTTTCCTCCTCTCTCTCTATTTCTCGCTTTCCTGTTTTTTTTTTTTGTTTTTTTATGTTTTTAATTTATCCTTCAATTATTTCTATTTAAAAACATCTACAAATGGCATCAGAGTCATTACAACAATTTAATGAATGGCTGGAAGCAGCAAATACCATGGCTGATGAGTTGGAAACCCAAAAAGTAAAATATTTCATTATTTCGCTATCATGTTATTTACCTAAATTTAAAAGAAAACGCCTCTGCAAACGCTTCCCCAAAATTTATCATTTAGTTTTTACTTACAGACTAAAAAGAAAAGGGAAAAAAAAGGGAACTGAAGTCTCCAATGTTTCCTGGAGGAAGAGAGACCAGCATGGGTACATCCTACCACAACGTGTTCAGAAGAAACGATCTGGTCAGTAAAATATACTGCATACTGTTGTTCACAAGTGTCTAAGCTTTTGGTCAGTAGTGATGTTTTCTATATCATTACGTGTGTTTGCAGTTAAACCTGCCGGCACTAGGGAGATCTCAGAGGTTGAGGAGGTGCAAATGAATGATATTCCGCAAGAGGTACCAAGTCTTGGTAAGCATATTGAATTGAAAGCCTAAATAATTTCAGCTTTTCTATTTAAATTTAAGATGTCACATATAGGTAACTATTAAAGTATGTAATTCCCATTCCTATCATGCATATGAAGTGACAAAACCATATAAGAAATTGCTAATTTGCTTTATTAAAATGCATTATTGCAACTGGCTTTTTCCTTATTATTATCATTTTATTTTTTATTAATTTAGATCAAAATCTTCAGAGGCTAAAACACCTGTTAACTTCTGTCGCTGTCTCTGCATCAGTGGAAGTAGAAGAGACACCCACCATGTCTGCATGGACCAAAAGACAGGTCATCTCTGAAAAGAAATTCAGGGCTGCAATGCCAGAGATCTTGAATTGCATGTTGGCTGCAGAGACAGTAACCCAGCATTGCTGTCAACAATGCAAAACTGTTGATGCTGTTGTCCGATGCCTAGACTGTGTTCCCTCAGGAAATCAGTTTTTCTGTTCATCATGTGACATCGAGATCCACAGAAAAAATGTTTTCCATGATAGGGAAGCGATGTTTGATGGTTTTTTAAAACCTATTCCACCAACATCCGTAGTGGTGGTTGATGAAAGGGGCCAATATCAACTCAGTGAACAAGGTATGTTCATATAATGTAGTAGGTGCCCTCTGCAGTTTCCTTTTATTTAATTTTTTTTACTTAAATGTGTAGGCATTACTGATATTACTTTCTGAAATTTGATTTACTGCAGTGTGTATGCTTCCAATTCCTCCACCAATGCAAATCTGTTCCTGTGGTCCAAACCAAGACTTCATAATTATCCCAGGAAAGCAGACTGTATTGGTGACTATCAACGGTATGTTTTGTCACTTCCTTCTACCTTTTTATATCCGACCAGATGAAGTCAAGCATAATAATGGCTTACTATATTATTTTGTCCTGTGCTGTACTAATACAGGTCAAATAGTAAACACATGTTTGTTTTAAGGTCCATACCACCTGTGTCTGCCTTGTATAAGCTGTCCACTTTGCTCTTCCAAATGGACTCCTGGGATTAGTGACTTGCTTCAATACAGATACTGGCCAGCAACCACCAGCTGCCAAATGCTGTTTAAGTTTGATCTGTTCACATCATTTAATGAGATGAAATTAGCCAGCCCAGCTTTATCCCAACAAGCATTTCTCAGAATGCTTGAACATCGATGTCTTTGCACTGGTCGGGTAAGGGCTGTTTTCATTTCCAAAGTGTTTGAATTCCAGACTTTAAAATCTTTTATTAACCAAAATAATGCCATCCTTCTTTCCAGACGGGTAGTATTTGCGGTGATACCTTCCACAGAGTCTTTCGAGAGTTTGCCTTCTGCAATTTTAAGAAAGAAGATCTGTGCCTGATGGAGCCCTTTAAATGCCCAGCATGTACACCAGACATGCTTGCTATATCTGCAGACGGTAATAGAAAACATTACCGGTTCAAGAAGTCCAAAGGGTAAGTGAAGTGGATTTTATTTTTTTTATTTTTTTTTTGGATATAGGGTGGTGCAGTGGTCTTTTTGTGTCCATGCTGCATCTCACCTGTCACCCAGTGCTAGATGTGATGGGCTCTAGACCCCCCATGCCATGACCAAAGGAAAAGCAAGTATAGCTATTGGTTGGATGGACTGATAGTTATTTATAGAGAAACTATACTTCACCTTATTGCTGTAAAAAATAACAATCATTTTGTGACATCTAAACATTTCTTCAACATAATATTTTTTGGCTTATTATTATTATTATTATTATTATATAATTATACTTTTATTTGAAATTCATGGAAAGTAACAAAATGTGTCAAATGTGTGATTGCTTCACATTTAAACGTAAATGCTTTTACAATTTAAACGTAAATGCTTTTACAATTTAAAAAGTGTTTTGAAAGATATAGCACTGTTTTAAACAAGCTTATGATATTACAGTTCTATGAAAGCAACCTGGTAAATTGTTCAGGAACTTTGTCTCCCTTCTGTAGCCTGAAGACACAAACAAAAATAACGTTATTTATTTCTGTACTTTAAACAGTATGTTTTTTATTTCTTACACAAGTTAATGCCAAATTACAGTATTAATTTCCACAGGACAAATACTCTAAACACAGTGTTCAAGATCAAATGTAATTCATACAGACTTTGAGAAAATGTAATTCATACAGTTTGTCACGTTTATGGTTAATTGTCAGAGAGAGTGTAGAGGGATACAAACTGTCACTTTGAGTGATTTATGACCCTCTAAGCCCCGCCCCCTTTTTGACCGTGGGAATTTCCCACGCAAGCTCCTCCCACTTATGGGCTGTACAGTATACCGTGGGAAAATCGGACTTGTGGCACGCCTCCTTATGGGTTGAACATCTGAAGCGTAGGAAAATCTCCCATGCTCAGTAGTTCTAAACAGGTGTATATTAAAAACTTTTTAAGAAATGTACAATAAAGACATAGCCAGAGATGAGATCAGTGTTTTTTATTTATTAAAGAAGACAGATGTACATTTAAAACATCAATGAAATAAGTTAAAATTGCATTTTTCTCTAAAAAGAGTTATTTCAAGATGTTATTTCAAGATGTTAAAACATTAAAACAACTTTTTCATTTACAAAAAGATCATTTTTCTCTAAAAAGAGTTATTAAAAAATGAGTTAGTATTATTTCAAGATGTTAAAACATTAAAACAACTTTTTTCATTTACAAAAAGATCATTTTTAAAATGTTAACTTAAGCATTTAACTTTCACATAGTATTTTGTAAAACTTTTACATAAAACACAGTCATTGTTAAAAAGCCTTGCGTTTTTTTTTACATACCCAGTTGTTAAAGACTCAGGGTTTAAAGACAAAAGTGTTTTCCTTGTGTAATTTTTCTGGAGCAAAGTGAAAAAATGTCCACACACGCCGAACATTTGTCAGGACTGAGAGTGTGTGAAGGCTGCAGAGAGACACAGTCAGACTCCGCCTCTACCCCCACCCACAACAGATGTCACCCGTGGAAATTCCCACAGTCCCTTCAAGCTCCCAAATAGAAAAAGCGACCGGTCAGCTCGATGTCCGAGCTCGAAATGACCAAAGAATCAGGCTGCAACGGCTCGAAGAGACCACACCCCTAGCACACCCCTCTCAAAACTGAGTGGTCAATTTCGATTTAAGGGTGTGTGTAAAAAATGACATCACTCACGGGAATCCCCCTCCCACAGCGTCAGAGTCACATGAGCTGTTTAAAAAGGAGCGCAAACAGGACACGAGATACTTGTGGTATTATTCAAGTAGAACACTATGGCTACGTCCGACCCCAAAACTCCTGAAACACTGATGAAGCTATGGAGGATTCGACCTTAGCGCCGAGAAAAAAACCCCCCATAGTTACCAGGACCTGTTTAACGCGATTTCTTCATGAGCCGGCGGATCGTGTGGAATATACGTTTCACTTGTCTGAAGGACGCGCGTGTATATGTTTATGACAAAATCAACAGAGAAGTCAGACCAGTTAACTTAGATAACGAACGATTCACCACAAATTCAACGGAGGACCCTGATTGGATTTTATTTTATACAGAGTATGGAGAGATTTAAAAAGATGATGGAAGTGAACCGGTTTTCATAGCAGAGTGGGCTGGATTAACCACGGGTACAAGATAGCCTACCGACTTCTTGCGGATTATATAAAAAAAAAACACCCAGAGGATTACGTTTAGGCTACATACTTTGCAGTGATTTTGGAATGGATGTACCCGAATGTTCGTGACCTATTTCTGAGGATGAGCATTTAAAATAGCCTACTACGATTTAATTCAAAGGAAGGTTTACCTGTGTTGGAACAGATTTTTTCTAAAATCACGTAGCTTTTTTTAAATGGAACGACGCATTTGGATCTGCTGACGGATACGCACCAATAGGATTACCGGCTGCAACGAATGGATACCGACAGAAAAGCATCGATTGGCTGAATATATTTTGTGATTATTTAATCCTTTCTATGTAAAGTATTTTGAATTGCCAGTGTATAAAATGTGCTATATTAAAAAAATGTGCTATATTAATAAACATGCTATGCCTTGCTTCGCCTATGTCACAGGATAAATTATGTTTGATTCACAACTCTATGCTCTCATACAGGCTAGAACTGGCTCACACTCACACAAACACCCCACCCCACCACTCCCCACCACTTTTGGCCTGAGCCCTCCAACGTGGGAAAATTCCCGGTCCATATTTAAAGTTGTACTTTTCACAATCACATACACAAAAGACATTAAAACAATGTTTATCACTAAAATACAAAGGGTGGTAAACACACATTTGTAAAATGTTAAAAAAAGTTTGAATTGCAAACATGTTCTAGAATTAATACATCTAAAACAACATGTATTAAAATTATATAGAGCAAATATTTCTATTTTCTAACATACATTTGAAGAAAAGTTGTACTTTCACAATTACATAGTGTTTGAAGTCATTAAAACATTGTATCAATTTAAAATACACGTATTTAGCGTTCATACATTTGTAAAATGTTAAAACGTTAAAAACAACGTGCTTTAAACTCTTAAAAAAGTGAAGCAATGTAGGCCTATTGGGTAACAGATCAGCGAGTTGTTTTTAATTAAATACAAGTTTTGTTTTCCATATATATTTAAAACTTTTTAAAAACACTGTATAAAGTTAAAATGCAATGGTTTAGTATTCGTACATTTTACAACGTTATCTGAAAAAAGTTAGAATGTGGTCCTTCACATACAGATTTAAAAAAAAACGTTCAAAACAACATCAACTAAAATACAACATGCTGCTAAGTTTTGTTTAGTTTAAGTTCCGTGATACATCAGTCATCGACAGTAGAAACACGAATGAGTATAGATCATGTGTGAAGCCGAGTCTCCGCCCACCTATCACTAGATTTATTTATAATTAGGCTACACTAAATAACATTTATAAAAATAATAGTTGTTTAAAAAAATAAAAACTCATGTTTTAGTTAGTTTTGGACTTTTAGTGAAGTTAACAAATATGCACTAACTTACTGATTTATTCACCCTTCGACAGGATAATCCACACGGAGAAATCTGATCATTGTTTGAGAATGCGTTTTGGAGTAAAACATAATGAATCTGTTCAAAACTATGTGCTTTAAACTTTAAAACCGGGAAACGTAAGCGGTAGGCAAACAGTTTTTTTCACAGACATGTAACACTCTCACATACAACTTTAATAACTTTTTAAAATGATACACACCTTTAAAATACAAAGGTGTATATGCCAGTATAAAAAGTTATCATAATAATGTAAAACAAGTTACATTATTTTGTTTTTTAAAAAACAACAACTTAAAAACAAAAAAGTCAACGTTAAATCATTTAAAACAAGTTATAGAATGTCTTTCACGAACGACTTTTAAAGATAGCCTACCAGAAAAATGGAAAATTATGTTTTTTTAAGCAATGTTTCAAACGTGAGACATATCAAACAACAACAGTTAAAAAATAGTTTTTAAGTAAAACTTTTTAACAATACGATTTGCTGCTAAGTTTTGTTTAGTTTTTAGCTAAAATATCTCTTCGCGCTCCGAAAGCACAACACGAATAAGAAATAGACTGGCCTGTGAAGCGAGTCTCCGCCCATCTAACACTCACCCCAACGCATGAGAATTCACGTGTGCAGAGGTAGCTACACATTTAAATGGTGGTAAATGGTTAAACATAACAACTCTAGGTGCACGAGCCGTCAGTCGTCAACATGCGTGGGGTTTCATTCGTATAAAAGTACACAAATAAACACCCAACTCTGTTCACAAAGTGAAAGAGGCAAATAATAGGAAGAGACCAAAAGTCGGTAGAGCGTTATATCTCTTCTGCACAGCTCACGCATCTCATACGGACATACCTTCTACGTACAGTTGTCATTCTACCTCAAATTGCCGTAAATCCTCCAAGTGACCGCTACAATGTGTATGCATTAAACATATCATGCAACAGTAGTTAAAATATGTCTCAAACTATTTTTAAAAACATTATTACAACTCTTGCTTTACAAAAACTGGTATTAAAACATGACACAAAATTGTAGATTTAGTTTACAATTTAATACTGTGAAGCTGCTTTGATACAATCTGTATTGTGAAAAGCGCTATATAAATAAAGTTGACTTGACTTGACTTTACCCTTACAGTTTTTCTCAGTTAGTCATATAGTTATTTCTTTTTTATTCTCTATTTTTACAGAACTAAAATCAAGATGCTTCAAAGTAGGCTATGAATTGGAAGTAAATTACCAAAGACACAAACAACTTTGAACATTTATACATCAGTGTGTTGCAAATCAGAATTCTATCTTCTTTAAATAAAGATTCATCTTTATTCATGCTTTAATTTCTTTAAAACAGTCTGATGACATGCAATATTTCTGTGGTTAATTGATTAGTAATGTTGCGAGAGGTTTCCTCATACGAGTAAAAACTCTTTAGATGTGTTTGTGACAAAACATTCTATTCACTTAGTCTTTTTTAAATGTATGGCCAATCCTTTTTTTTTCTTCTGACCAACTACATTTCTTATGAATTACCTGAGACCAGGTTAACAACCACATATAGGGAATGCATGTTGATTACCAAGTTTCAGGCTATGCTTCAACATGTAATTATACCCTATTTTATATGGTTATGGTTCCATGTTGTTTTAATGTTTGTTTGTTTGTTTGTTTGTTTGTTTGTTATTAACTAATACCTTTTTTTAACTAACACTTCAACAGCCTGCACAAATTAAAGAAACGTATGAGCTAAGGATGTTCTCTGACCCCAAATAAACGGGTAATGGAGTGTTCACAATCTACAATATATACAGTTAGATATTCTCCTACTTAGTATGTGTGTGTGTGTGTGTGTTTGTGTGTGAATAGTTCTGCTCAAATCTTTGGGTGTATTTTTACACACCAACATATTTTGTCACACCGTAGTGATGCAAAGTTCCACACTCTTGTAAAACCTATAGACTAACTTGAAAACATCATCTTTATACGGGAATCACACGTGTTCCAAAAACATCCATGCACCGTTTATAATAAAAACACAAAAGTTTGCAAATGATGGTTTCATTACTCCACTAGATTTAGTCATCTCGTTCAGATAGTAGATGACACTGTTCACATCACATCAACTACTACAACAGAATCACATCTGACTATTGCACTGAGAGATGTATAGGGCCTATACATTAAAGGGTGAGACTGTTAAAGTTCCACACTATGGTAAAACCTGTAGATACAATTGCACAAAAGTCAATTCTAGAGGTCAACTGGGTTAAAAGTAAATGTATCATCATGAGCCATTTAAAACAAATACAGAAAAGTCACTATAGTGATCAGTTTTAGCGTTTGAATTGACATTTGACATATTACGCTGTTTACATCTTGTTTTTGTACAGTTTTTTGCAAAAAGTCTATAGTCACAGAGCGTGGTCAAACATGTTCATATAGGAATGTATGAAAAACATGAACAAATATTGCATAAAGAGAATTAAATGACGGGCCTTCTAGTATGAGAGTGTTTAAGACTAAACAAATCATATTTATTTTAGAACATCTTTCTGCTATGTCTACGAAACATTGATGTGAAAGATGACTATTACACTTTAAACTCGTCTAACTATTACACTTATTTTGTGTGTGTGTGTCACTAAACAACATGGTTAAGCTAATGAATTACAGTTGATACGTGGTATTTTTACGTGAAAGGAGGGAAAGGAATATTTAACATATAAAAATAAAAAATATTTTAACCTATCGTCAATTTCAATTGTTAGATAAATCATCTAACAATCAACAGTTATATGTGAAACAATTAGAGTTGGTTAGAATAAGTCGCATTAGAGCAGGATCCTTGTTTAGTATTGAACATTGTACGGTAGCGCATGTTTAACAGCGCTATTGTTCTCGGCCTCATCAAAGTTCACACAGTTTTCACCGGAGCATACCGGCTCAAACAAGACCAAGTATTAGCACCTAACATTTTGGACACCTTTGTTTTTAGGCATCTTTGCATTTCTTCTGAAACACCCTGTTTTGAAACTGTTTAACAATTTTTAACATCACTAGCGTAACACTTATCGTATTGTCGAGTATGATTGTAATGTTTTGTAGGCCTATGGCGTTTTCTTTACACTTTCCCCCGGATATCTGTTTCCTACAGTTAACTGTAATGTTAGTGAACTCTAGGTCTTCTCTTTGTTCATATACGACAATATTCACATGAATGACTTGATTTGATAAAATTATGGTTTAAACCATCATCTTAACGTGAGACATTTAAATTATATTATTATAGGCTACCGTCCTAGTTTTTAAATAGTGCTAAAATGTATATTTTACATTTTAACCCTTTATGCGGATATAGAATGCCGCACAAGGTTCTCTGACATATCTTATCGTGTAAAACACCTATGTAGATCTAACTATGTTTTTAAAAATACCGCGAAACAAAGACAAGGACACATCTTTCTATAAGCGACCCTCAAAATCTGTGCATACAACAAAACACATGTATGTGTACAATGATTATCAGAAAATTACTTTTGTTTGAAGAAAAACTTAAAATCAGCAGGTGCTTGATAACTATTGAAGCTATTAAACACCCCTGAATTCGGTAATGCGAGATTGATATCACGTTTTAATTTGAACTCAATACATTTGAATGCGCTAAAGATGAACATTAACATCTCAATAATTGGTAAAATGAACTTACCAGTTGCCTGTAGGCAAAATTAAATATTTCCTAACTACTTTCTACATGCTTGTTACAGAACTTATGTACAATACATGCATATGTTTAAAAATATATGTATATTTATATATATAAATATTTTGGTGTAATTATAGACATCTCTCCGGTGGCATATGCATAACTTCTCCATGACGCTACTTCTGATTGAATGTGGCATTATATGTAATCCTATACAGCTGTTTACGGGGTCATGATGACCACCCCTCCAGCGGGCATGGTGAGCTGTTGTCCTGATAAATATTTCAGGACTTCGCACACAACCCCGGTTTGCCGGTCTATCATTTTCTTCACTACTTTAATGTATACTCGAAAGTATAATGTTGAAATAAAAATTATATAATATAAAATAATCAAATTACAAACATTTCTGTTGTGTTAATGTCTGAAGTCATAAAAATAGTATTATAATAGTATACATAATAATATTTAGAATAATTAAAAATACTTATAAAATATTTCAGAGATCCTTGTAAAGAGTTGCGGAATGTTTTCTGCATTTTAATTACTGTATTCCCGAGGTGCTAACCATTTCCATACCATGTCTGGATGCGCTGTGCCACTGACCACAGAGGCACGTCGCGTCTCTGAAAAATGTGTGGTGATTTTTCAAATGATACAACTAATTTGCCCGCTGTGTACAGAACAGAACAGAAGAAAGAACATTTTGTAGTGTTGAACAAAATTCGATTTTGTTCTTAGCATCGGTTCCTGCATCATAGAGGGATGAAGCACATACCCCCTACGTCGACCTTCTATCTGTTCAGGAGTTCATTAAATTTTTTTAATAAGATTATGTGTTCTGTCATGGATGACTAGACACTAGTCATGGGATGTCCAGCAGATAGAAGGACTTGAGTGGACATGCCCTGTGGTCACATTTTTTATGTCTTCATCCAGAGTTTACCCCCCACCGCAAACCTCCTGTCGTCCTCTCACCCTGCCTTTTTCCCCGCTTTGCAACGTAGCCATCCCGTCCCTGTGACACCCGTAACATCGACCACCACGGCATCCATTTCAGGCCAAATGGAGGAGCAGGTGGGTTACTTAAACCTGGATATGTCTCACCAGGATATGTCTCACCAGCGACCTCCGGCTTGTCACAATCCTGACATGCGTCGGGAACAGGAACGCCTTGACACCTTTCAGAATTGGACTCCTGCACCAGTAAGTCCAGCCGAGCTTGCCAAAAGTGGTTTCTACTACCTTGGCCAGGGCGACAGAGTGGCTTGCTTCAGTTGTGGAGGCCAGCTTAGCAGCTGGGAACCGGGAGATCGGGCGGTATCAGAACACCAGAGGCATTACCCCAACTGCCGCTTCGTTCGAGGTGACCGTGCAGATAATGTACCTTTATCTAGCCCTTTCAATGTATCGGCAATGCAACAGTGTGAAGAAAGGTTGCTCACATTTGTCTACTGGCCCTCAAGAATAACTGTTCGACCAGACCAATTGGCTAAGGCTGGTTTTTACTATGTTGGTCGTCGTGATGACGTGAAGTGCTTTTGTTGTGATGGCGAACTCAGATGTTGGGTGTCTGGTGATGATCCATGGGTAGAACATGCCAAGTGGTTTCCAAGATGTGAATACCTGTTGCAAGAAAAGGGCCAAGAGTTTGTTCATCAGATTAAAGCAAGATTTCCCAGACAATTTGAACAGGTATTGACTAATGGAGACAGCGACTCAAGAGAATTTGTTAATCCACCTGTTGTACACCTGGGTCTTGGAGAACACCGTTCAGAAGATGCAGTGATGATGAACAATCCTGTGGTGAAGTCTGGTTTAGAGATGGGATTTGAGCGTGGCCTGGTGAAGCAAACCGTTCAAAGAAAAATTCTCGCAAGTGGAGAAAATTACAAAACCGTTCAAGAGTTGGTGTCTGATTTACTAAGTGCAGAAGATGAGAAGAGAGAGGAGGGGCGAGAAAGTAAGTTTCTTACTTTTCTTAAGAAACATCATCTTGCCATTTCACAGAAGCTAAAAAGCGTGCAGAGCTTAATGGACCATCTTCTAGAGGAGAACGTCATCTCACAGAAAGAGTATGACATTATTCGTAACTGCACTATAGTCAAACAGCAGACAGGGCAGCTCATTGAGTTAGTCCTGTCGAAAGGAAATGCAGCAGCAGAAGTCTTCCGCAACTGGATCAAGAAGAATGATGTCTGCCTGCTGAGAGAACTGATGGCCCAGACAAGTGAAGCTGCATCCTCGAGTCAAGATCTTTCAGACTTACCTATGGAGGAACAGTTAAGAAGACTTCAAGAGGAGCGCACATGCAAAGTTTGCATGGATAAGGAAGTGAACATTGTCTTCATCCCCTGTGGTCACCTAGTGGTGTGCAAAGAATGTGCGTCTTCTCTGCACAAGTGCCCCATATGTAGAGGCTTGGTCAAAGGCGCTGTCCGTACTTTCATATCATGAAGTGAAGATATTGATCATCCAAGTAACAACAGTTTTTGGATGTGCAAATTTACACCAACTCTAATTGTTTCACATATAACTGTTGATTGTTAGATGATTTATCTAACAATTGAAATTGACGATAGGTTAAAATATTTTTTATTTTTATATGTTAAATATTCCTTTCCCTCCTTTCACGTAAAAATACCACGTATCAACTGTAATTCATTAGCTTAACCATGTTGTTTAGTGACACACACACACAAAATAAGTGTAATAGTTAGACGAGTTTAAAGTGTAATAGTCATCTTTCACATCAATGTTTCGTAGACATAGCAGAAAGATGTTCTAAAATAAATATGATTTGTTTAGTCTTAAACACTCTCATACTAGAAGGCCCGTCATTTAATTCTCTTTATGCAATATTTGTTCATGTTTTTCATACATTCCTATATGAACATGTTTGACCACGCTCTGTGACTATAGACTTTTTGCAAAAAACTGTACAAAAACAAGATGTAAACAGCGTAATATGTCAAATGTCAATTCAAACGCTAAAACTGATCACTATAGTGACTTTTCTGTATTTGTTTTAAATGGCTCATGATGATACATTTACTTTTAACCCAGTTGACCTCTAGAATTGACTTTTGTGCAATTGTATCTACAGGTTTTACCATAGTGTGGAACTTTAACAGTCTCACCCTTTAATGTATAGGCCCTATACATCTCTCAGTGCAATAGTCAGATGTGATTCTGTTGTAGTAGTTGATGTGATGTGAACAGTGTCATCTACTATCTGAACGAGATGACTAAATCTAGTGGAGTAATGAAACCATCATTTGCAAACTTTTGTGTTTTTATTATAAACGGTGCATGGATGTTTTTGGAACACGTGTGATTCCCGTATAAAGATGATGTTTTCAAGTTAGTCTATAGGTTTTACAAGAGTGTGGAACTTTGCATCACTACGGTGTGACAAAATATGTTGGTGTGTAAAAATACACCCAAAGATTTGAGCAGAACTATTCACACACAAACACACACACACACACACATACTAAGTAGGAGAATATCTAACTGTATATATTGTAGATTGTGAACACTCCATTACCCGTTTATTTGGGGTCAGAGAACATCCTTAGCTCATACGTTTCTTTAATTTGTGCAGGCTGTTGAAGTGTTAGTTAAAAAAAGGTATTAGTTAATAACAAACAAACAAACAAACAAACAAACAAACATTAAAACAACATGGAACCATAACCATATAAAATAGGGTATAATTACATGTTGAAGCATAGCCTGAAACTTGGTAATCAACATGCATTCCCTATATGTGGTTGTTAACCTGGTCTCAGGTAATTCATAAGAAATGTAGTTGGTCAGAAGAAAAAAAAAGGATTGGCCATACATTTAAAAAAGACTAAGTGAATAGAATGTTTTGTCACAAACACATCTAAAGAGTTTTTACTCGTATGAGGAAACCTCTCGCAACATTACTAATCAATTAACCACAGAAATATTGCATGTCATCAGACTGTTTTAAAGAAATTAAAGCATGAATAAAGATGAATCTTTATTTAAAGAAGATAGAATTCTGATTTGCAACACACTGATGTATAAATGTTCAAAGTTGTTTGTGTCTTTGGTAATTTACTTCCAATTCATAGCCTACTTTGAAGCATCTTGATTTTAGTTCTGTAAAAATAGAGAATAAAAAAGAAATAACTATATGACTAACTGAGAAAAACTGTAAGGGTAAAGTCAAGTCAAGTCAACTTTATTTATATAGCGCTTTTCACAATACAGATTGTATCAAAGCAGCTTCACAGTATTAAATTGTAAACTAAATCTACAATTTTGTGTCATGTTTTAATACCAGTTTTTGTAAAGCAAGAGTTGTAATAATGTTTTTAAAAATAGTTTGAGACATATTTTAACTACTGTTGCATGATATGTTTAATGCATACACATTGTAGCGGTCACTTGGAGGATTTACGGCAATTTGAGGTAGAATGACAACTGTACGTAGAAGGTATGTCCGTATGAGATGCGTGAGCTGTGCAGAAGAGATATAACGCTCTACCGACTTTTGGTCTCTTCCTATTATTTGCCTCTTTCACTTTGTGAACAGAGTTGGGTGTTTATTTGTGTACTTTTATACGAATGAAACCCCACGCATGTTGACGACTGACGGCTCGTGCACCTAGAGTTGTTATGTTTAACCATTTACCACCATTTAAATGTGTAGCTACCTCTGCACACGTGAATTCTCATGCGTTGGGGTGAGTGTTAGATGGGCGGAGACTCGCTTCACAGGCCAGTCTATTTCTTATTCGTGTTGTGCTTTCGGAGCGCGAAGAGATATTTTAGCTAAAAACTAAACAAAACTTAGCAGCAAATCGTATTGTTAAAAAGTTTTACTTAAAAACTATTTTTTAACTGTTGTTGTTTGATATGTCTCACGTTTGAAACATTGCTTAAAAAAACATAATTTTCCATTTTTCTGGTAGGCTATCTTTAAAAGTCGTTCGTGAAAGACATTCTATAACTTGTTTTAAATGATTTAACGTTGACTTTTTTGTTTTTAAGTTGTTGTTTTTTAAAAAACAAAATAATGTAACTTGTTTTACATTATTATGATAACTTTTTATACTGGCATATACACCTTTGTATTTTAAAGGTGTGTATCATTTTAAAAAGTTATTAAAGTTGTATGTGAGAGTGTTACATGTCTGTGAAAAAAACTGTTTGCCTACCGCTTACGTTTCCCGGTTTTAAAGTTTAAAGCACATAGTTTTGAACAGATTCATTATGTTTTACTCCAAAACGCATTCTCAAACAATGATCAGATTTCTCCGTGTGGATTATCCTGTCGAAGGGTGAATAAATCAGTAAGTTAGTGCATATTTGTTAACTTCACTAAAAGTCCAAAACTAACTAAAACATGAGTTTTTATTTTTTTAAACAACTATTATTTTTATAAATGTTATTTAGTGTAGCCTAATTATAAATAAATCTAGTGATAGGTGGGCGGAGACTCGGCTTCACACATGATCTATACTCATTCGTGTTTCTACTGTCGATGACTGATGTATCACGGAACTTAAACTAAACAAAACTTAGCAGCATGTTGTATTTTAGTTGATGTTGTTTTGAACGTTTTTTTTTAAATCTGTATGTGAAGGACCACATTCTAACTTTTTTCAGATAACGTTGTAAAATGTACGAATACTAAACCATTGCATTTTAACTTTATACAGTGTTTTTAAAAAGTTTTAAATATATATGGAAAACAAAACTTGTATTTAATTAAAAACAACTCGCTGATCTGTTACCCAATAGGCCTACATTGCTTCACTTTTTTAAGAGTTTAAAGCACGTTGTTTTTAACGTTTTAACATTTTACAAATGTATGAACGCTAAATACGTGTATTTTAAATTGATACAATGTTTTAATGACTTCAAACACTATGTAATTGTGAAAGTACAACTTTTCTTCAAATGTATGTTAGAAAATAGAAATATTTGCTCTATATAATTTTAATACATGTTGTTTTAGATGTATTAATTCTAGAACATGTTTGCAATTCAAACTTTTTTTAACATTTTACAAATGTGTGTTTACCACCCTTTGTATTTTAGTGATAAACATTGTTTTAATGTCTTTTGTGTATGTGATTGTGAAAAGTACAACTTTAAATATGGACCGGGAATTTTCCCACGTTGGAGGGCTCAGGCCAAAAGTGGTGGGGAGTGGTGGGGTGGGGTGTTTGTGTGAGTGTGAGCCAGTTCTAGCCTGTATGAGAGCATAGAGTTGTGAATCAAACATAATTTATCCTGTGACATAGGCGAAGCAAGGCATAGCATGTTTATTAATATAGCACATTTTTTTAATATAGCACATTTTATACACTGGCAATTCAAAATACTTTACATAGAAAGGATTAAATAATCACAAAATATATTCAGCCAATCGATGCTTTTCTGTCGGTATCCATTCGTTGCAGCCGGTAATCCTATTGGTGCGTATCCGTCAGCAGATCCAAATGCGTCGTTCCATTTAAAAAAAGCTACGTGATTTTAGAAAAAATCTGTTCCAACACAGGTAAACCTTCCTTTGAATTAAATCGTAGTAGGCTATTTTAAATGCTCATCCTCAGAAATAGGTCACGAACATTCGGGTACATCCATTCCAAAATCACTGCAAAGTATGTAGCCTAAACGTAATCCTCTGGGTGTTTTTTTTTTATATAATCCGCAAGAAGTCGGTAGGCTATCTTGTACCCGTGGTTAATCCAGCCCACTCTGCTATGAAAACCGGTTCACTTCCATCATCTTTTTAAATCTCTCCATACTCTGTATAAAATAAAATCCAATCAGGGTCCTCCGTTGAATTTGTGGTGAATCGTTCGTTATCTAAGTTAACTGGTCTGACTTCTCTGTTGATTTTGTCATAAACATATACACGCGCGTCCTTCAGACAAGTGAAACGTATATTCCACACGATCCGCCGGCTCATGAAGAAATCGCGTTAAACAGGTCCTGGTAACTATGGGGGTTTTTTTTCTCGGCGCTAAGGTCGAATCCTCCATAGCTTCATCAGTGTTTCAGGAGTTTTGGGGTCGGACGTAGCCATAGTGTTCTACTTGAATAATACCACAAGTATCTCGTGTCCTGTTTGCGCTCCTTTTTAAACAGCTCATGTGACTCTGACGCTGTAGGAGGGGGATTCCCGTGAGTGATGTCATTTTTTACACACACCCTTAAATCGAAATTGACCACTCAGTTTTGAGAGGGGTGTGCTAGGGGTGTGGTCTCTTCGAGCCGTTGCAGCCTGATTCTTTGGTCATTTCGAGCTCGGACATCGAGCTGACCGGTCGCTTTTTCTATTTGGGAGCTTGAAGGGACTGTGGGAATTTCCACGGGTGACATCTGTTGTGGGTGGGGGTAGAGGCGGAGTCTGACTGTGTCTCTCTGCAGCCTTCACACACTCTCAGTCCTGACAAATGTTCGGCGTGTGTGGACATTTTTTCACTTTGCTCCAGAAAAATTACACAAGGAAAACACTTTTGTCTTTAAACCCTGAGTCTTTAACAACTGGGTATGTAAAAAAAAACGCAAGGCTTTTTAACAATGACTGTGTTTTATGTAAAAGTTTTACAAAATACTATGTGAAAGTTAAATGCTTAAGTTAACATTTTAAAAATGATCTTTTTGTAAATGAAAAAAGTTGTTTTAATGTTTTAACATCTTGAAATAATACTAACTCATTTTTTAATAACTCTTTTTAGAGAAAAATGATCTTTTTGTAAATGAAAAAGTTGTTTTAATGTTTTAACATCTTGAAATAACATCTTGAAATAACTCTTTTTAGAGAAAAATGCAATTTTAACTTATTTCATTGATGTTTTAAATGTACATCTGTCTTCTTTAATAAATAAAAAACACTGATCTCATCTCTGGCTATGTCTTTATTGTACATTTCTTAAAAAGTTTTTAATATACACCTGTTTAGAACTACTGAGCATGGGAGATTTTCCTACGCTTCAGATGTTCAACCCATAAGGAGGCGTGCCACAAGTCCGATTTTCCCACGGTATACTGTACAGCCCATAAGTGGGAGGAGCTTGCGTGGGAAATTCCCACGGTCAAAAAGGGGGCGGGGCTTAGAGGGTCATAAATCACTCAAAGTGACAGTTTGTATCCCTCTACACTCTCTCTATTGTCATATTAATTTAGGTGAATGCAACGTTTAATCATTTTTATGTAATTGTGTTGACTTGGCGATGAATTCCTCTTATTTAACAGGACAGAAGAACCATCTCTTTTTGATGGACTGTTCATTGCACAAGATGGCAAAGTATCTGCCTTTGTTGACCAAATTAGAAGCCAAATGTTAAGTGTAAGGATTTATTTAACTCCATAACCCTTCTTTTTGTTTAATTTTATTTTTTCTTGTCCTGGGATTACATGTAACATTTTTTCTACTTTCAGAGGACAGGTCATGATGTTTGCGGACCGGCAACATTTACAGCAGGCAGAGAAGTAGCACAGAAGTCCAGGGCCAAGGTGGATGAAGAGGGCCTTGAAATAGCTGTGTGCAGACATGGAATCTTGCTGCAAGGCTTGAACCACTACCGTGGTGAAATATATGCCTACCCAATGTTCCTGCAGAAGGAGCTGGCACAAGCTGCAAATGCAACATTCTTTTGTATGGACATTGCTTGCAGGTAGATAGCCATTGCCAAGTGATAACTGAAGTTTGTACTGATGTTTTACCTTTATTAATATATGTAATGCATGGGAATAACACCATGACTAACTAAAAATCACACAATATATATATATATATATATATATATATATATATATATATATATTATATTATATTATATTATATTATGGAATTAGAAAATGAATATGGCTACTACCTTATCAGTACTGATACAACACATTACCATACATATGACTACATACTGACATGTGTCATAGTGTTATTTGATTGGTTACAGGAATTGTACTAGTCATTTAGATCCTTGTTTGTCTCATTACCAGTTTTGCAAATTTTTCCATTACAGGTACTGGCCTTATTTAGAAAAGATGGCAGAAAAGTTTTCTGAGCTCCAACCCCTTACCACGATGAAGCCTTTTCTATCTGTAATGCATGCCAAGGCTCACACTGGCAAATGTGAGGTACTGTGTGCAAGCTAAGTTTACGTTTTAATGTTAAGTTTTTTAGAAACATATAAAAAAGTGAGAAACTGTCATATAAGTGAGATATACAAAATGTTTAGTGCTGGGTATCCTCAAGGACAAGTTTAAAAACACTTATTTAGTGTGTGTGTGTGTGTGTGTGTGTGTGTGGATATGGATATATCTCTATCGGTGTATATATATTACACCCACACACACAATGCTTATGGACTTTTTAAATATACTTAACATTAATATCATTAATATCAACACTTTTACAACAGTACTGATCATTCTGGTTTAACAGCAGGGTTGTTTGCAGGATTTGCTTCCTGATCCCTTCCAAAAGTTCTAACTGCACAATTGCAGTTGTGAAAGCTTTTCTTTCATAGTTATCCTACCTCAGAACATTTTATATTTTCACATATTGAACATATCAAAATTTGCTCATGGCACCAAATTCAATTGATGATACACAAACTAATAAGATTTGTATGATAAAGGTCTTGATCTTATTCTTTGGAGCAGGTTAGGTGGGGCGGTAGAAGCCAGGAGGGTGCAGGAAATACTGTTGGTGAAGAGGTGGAACAGGTCAATAGCTTCCTTTCAAGGGCAGCTCTTACTACAAAGTACATGACCAAGTCAGGTTGGTTGAAAAAGGGTTAACCCTTGTGTTTGACACAATGCTAGATTGTACCATTGATTTGTTCTTATTGTTTTTTGTTGTTTTTTTTTTATAGGCAGAGGAGATATGATAACTGTGCTTGCCATGGGATGGAACAATAGGAAGGTGGAGAGTCTCCACAAGACACTGGCGAAAAGATTTGTCAAAGTAAGAATCCTAGACTGCATGTTAAGGTGTTTTCTGGGCCCTGGAGACACTATGACTGTGATCGCGCTCTCCCCTGCATTTTTTTCGGGGGCATTTGTGGTTAATTTTGCAGTGATAACTATGTTTTCTGTAATTTTTTATCTTTTTAAATAGACTACACAGAGAGCAGAAATGGAAGCAGCCAATCTTGAGAGTCTCAAGCAGGAGTTACACATCTCTTTGGAGGATGCTGATCGGTGGGTGTGTGATGTCAAGCAATGGGCAGCCACTGGTATGTAACACGCTGGTGTATACATTTCCATATATATTTTTCTACATTTTTGTAATGATACTGTGTTTTCTGTAATGGTCGACTTTGCTTATTTCTGGTTTTCTAGAGAGACACAGGACTCACAGTAGGCAGGAAGAGCTCCAGAGTGAAATCGATGAGATTATTTTTTCCATCCGAAGAAAGAAGCATGATCTGTATCGACAAAATGGTATTTGATACTACATCACTCAACTTGCATGTTGTAATTTTAATTTAATTTGAATTTTTTTTTTAACTTACAGACAGTAACCAAACAAGGCAACGCAAACGGAGAAGACTTGGTGAGCTCAAAAAGACACTCAGAGAGAAGATAGTGCTGTACAACACCATTCCTGGCTGTGAGGACAAAATTGACACCGAAGCAGCATGCAGTCTCTCTGATGATTTTATTCTGCCTTGGGAAGCACAAGGAGATGGTAATTAATGTCTTGTATTTTTGTGCTTTTTTTTAAATTCACAAAATCCAGTTGATTGTTAGTTTTTTTTTGATTGCTAAACAACAGTGAGCACAACTGGAGTCACATGTGCAAAATTCTAACTACAGTCTGCACAGCAGCAGTTCATGTGGACCAAACTCTAGTTCATTTTTCATTGGTTGAACAGTTTTTAAAACTCTACACACTTATCCCTAGCCTGACTACGTCAGACTTCCTACTTCCGCTCAATTTCATTTCGCTTCTGTAGTCAGTCTGAGATAGCAGCTTATCTTTCAGTTTTCCAGCGGCCTTCGGACGGCCGGGCCAATCAACGAACAGAGGGCGGGCTGAGAGCCGTGACGTAGATGCTGATTGTACCGTGGATGCGTAGATTTACTTCACATAATATGCAAAAGTCGTTCACAGCCATGTTTACTCCGGTATTTCGCTCGATGGTTTTGTTTTCGCATCATACATGTTTACAGTGGAAGTTAGATGCGGCTGAGCATGCGCATAACACACGCCATAACCAAACGTTATGTGACTGGCTTACGGGTAACCAATGATTTTAAACTTCAGACAAGCGCCCCCTAGCAAGAGAGAAAACACTTCTCTGTTATGCTATTCCAGACTCTGTCTACGAAGCAAAGTGAAGTAGCAGAGTTTGGTATTACCAGGCTAACTTATCCCATGACTTCAACCACAACCTGCACAACACTGTGGATTTACTGTGTTCAAATGCTAACACACTGCTGTCAAAACTGTGAACCACACATTCAAAAAAGAATAGATTTCAGCCTTTTGCCTTTCAAACACTGCTGATTGCAATTTCAGCTGAAAGGCTAAGCAGGTGTCTTGTTTTAGACTTGTTAGTGAGAACACACACACACACACACACACACACACACACACACACACACACACACACACACACACACACTTTTAAGGCGGGCATACACTGTGCGATTTTCGTCCGATTTTGAGCCGAATCAGACTCGTGCGACTTTTTCGGCTCGGGCCGATTTTCAGCTTTGTCGTGCAGTGTTCGTGCAGTGTACAGGGGGAAACGAGAGGCGATTAAGCTCTCACGACCGGCAATCGGCTGGTCGGATGAATTTCTGGCATGTTAGAAATTTTGGTCGCTCCTCGTGACTATATCGCACAGTTGAAGCAGAGCTACGAACCGATTGCCCTAAACTCAGTGTTTTTTCCCTCACTGCGCCTGCGTGAAAACAGTTTCATCTGCAGCAAAAAAAGACAAAAGGGAGCTTCACTGTAATCGACCTAAATGTTTTAGACAATTTTTTAATGAGGAGAATAAGCTTCTATGTAATATTTTATTATCCTCACAGCGCGTTGGTTATGCGGTGATGCGCTATGAAATTGTTGCGTGGCAATTTAATTATAATAGCCTATCACTTTAATAATAAAAGTAGCCTATGACCTTCCCTAATAATAATAATAATAATACAATAATTCTAGCCTACTAAAAATGTAATATATAAATTGGAAATGTTAAATCTTCTTGATATTGATAGCTGATGCTTGTTTTGACAATATCTCTGACTCTGGATATGATATCGTCTATATAGGCGCAACCCGGCACGAGGGTTTATCGCACTGATTCGCGCATATTTCACATGTATAGTGTGAGCAGTCAAGTCGCAGCTCGACGTTCGGACCGTACAGTGTGAGCACATAAATCCTGAGCTTTGGCTTTACATCGCATGCGATCTACTCGTTCAGTGTGAGTAGGTTCCTTGCTGAAATCGCACAGACATCGCACAGTGTATGCCCGCCTTTAGTTTCTACCTTTTTTTCTCATTACTGTAATTCTGTAAATTACTACAGACTATTGAAGCAAACTGCTAATTTTCATTTACCTTAAAGAATTATGTTTTAAAAATTTAAATAAATCATCTGAAAGAATGTCACTCTTTTCTTTGAAGAATATTTTACTTTGTATGAAGTCACTGAAATTGTTCAAACTGTAAAGATGAAAAGTTAGTATTTTCTGTATTGGTGTTTGATGCTAGTGTGTGTTCTGAGTGACAGTGTGTGCTATCTCAGTGAGGGTTGTGCATAGTGTTTGGCTGCCCTGAGCCTGTTTTGAGCCATGTGTTAAGAGTTGTGTTGCTCTGAGTGAGTTTTGCAGCTGATGTGAACTGTTTAGCCCAGGTGACTGTTGGTAGTGCAGACTGTAGTTAGAGTTTTGCACATGTAGCTCCAGTTGTGCTCACTGTCGTTTAGCAATCGAAAAAAAACTGTAATACAAGTAATAACACTCAGCAATTAAACACTGCCACCCAGTAAAAAGCTGCAGTAGCCCAACATATTTAAGAAGAAAGCCATATCTATTTTGAAATAGCAAAATCCAACCCAAGCATGAAATAAACTCTGCCTACCAATTAGATATCCACCATCATTCAATATGTCTTTAATAATAATAAAAAAAATAAAAAAAAGATATATATATATATATATATATATATATATATATATATATATATATATAATAATAATAATAATAATAATAATAATAATAATAATAATAATAATAATAATAATAATATTCTTAAATGAGCATTTCTTTAACTTTGTTATATTTTAGTGTGATGTTTCAATTGTTTTCAATTGTGTATTGGCTGCATTATTATATGCATACTTAAGGGATGATACAGTTAGGATATTGTCTATATTACTACCCTTATACATTTTATAAAGTTCTTCATCAATTTTATTCTCAAGGTGCTCAAAATGACTAGTGAAGAACACTGTGCTAGATGTAAAGCTGAATATGTTGTTTGTTAGAGTTTAATTTTTTTTTGTCCTCCACTTTTATTTTCAAAAATAGTGGTGAGTCTCCGCTTGAAGAGGCGACTGTTTGATCAAGTCATGCTGGTCAGGCGCATGGAGGAGGAGAAGATAATAGTAAAGGAGATGACTCAGCATTATCAACATCTAAAAAAAACATTGGACAAACTGGATAGTCTTCTTCGGGAGACTAAAGAGGACATCAAGATCCATAGTATGTATGATAAATGTTTTTTATCTAATGTGCAAAAATATGGTGATGCCACTAACCAGGATGTTATAGTTTCCTGTAAATATTGCTTCAAAAAAATAACAATACTTAGCTGTTATTTTTTGTTTTGTTTTTATGAAATGCTGCTTAATTATCAATGTCAACTTTCTTTTCACTTTTTACCTCAAGATCCGCCTAGAGAGCTGACCGAAGAGGGACACAGGGGGCTCTACTGCTGTATCTTACACAAGCGGCAGATTCTCCAGCAGAAAATTGCAGCAGTCACCAGCACCTATGGCAGTGTCAACACAGACCCTTCCTTCTCGCTGGAGGAAGATGTTGAAGAGGAGAGTGAGGACAACAGCAGTCCAGAACTTTCTGAAGAAGAGTTTTAAAGTTTTAGCACAAACATTGGAAGCATTGGATTCATCATCTTCCCAAAATCAGACTTTTGAGTTCTAGTCTGGAAATTAAATATTTTTCAGAAATAATTAAAACAAATAAATAAGTAAAAGTCATTCAGGCTACTGTGTCTGTTGTTTTTTACAGAAACATTTTCTAACTGCAGCAGATTTGAATAACAGAAGGGTCTACATTATCCATAAGCTATTCAAGTAATATTATTTGAATGTCAAATATTCAATATAAAATAAGCAAATAAATAAAATAACAAATAACTAGCCTAGAAATAAAAGGGAGGGAGGGTTATATAAAAATGTATTTAATGTAGACTAATATATATATTCCTTTATTTTATGGAATATTCTTTGATTTTAGAGTTGCACATATCTTTTCAAAATGTATACATTTGCTCTTAATTTCATGTTATCTTCATAATGTAAAGTACATTAAGAATATATTATATGTATAATATAAGAATATAATATATGTATAAAAGGACATTTTTATATAATATATTAAACTGGGGATTCTTGCTTTATCCATTATTATTATTAAATTATTGCATTAAAAGCTGTAATTCTCAGCATTCTAAATAAATATACATCATTTTTATTAAGTAGCATCGGTCCTATACCCAAAACTATATTTTGTATCTTTATATATTTAGTTTTTTATAAAGAAATCTTCCCTGAATTAGGCTACTTCTGTTCACTGAAGTACTTCTGTTCTGTTCACTGCATCTTATCCAACATCCTAAAGATAAATTATTATAATTAGAAGATATTTCTAGTGTTATAAAATATCGCATATTAATTTTCCAAGCAAAATGTATATTTTAGTCAGAATTATTGCGCTCCTATTCGCCGCGCATGCGTGCAGCGGCGCTCGTTCAATATGAAGATTAGCAGTAAAATGGATACATTTGCTCGACTTTCTAACATTTACAGATGGAGAATATAACTGTAAAATGTAATTTTTGAAATGAGGGGAAAAAACATGTCACAAACGCATAAAACAGCACAAAATATAGGCTGTTTGATGGTGGATCGATTTGATCCACGATCGACCTCCAGGGCTGCTTCAGAAACGCGTGCACACGCAATTATCTAGACTTGATAAACCTGGATCAAATTAGTGAGATTGCGTGAACTTCAATTACCTTTTATGGAACCACTTTAGCCCCAACTTATTTGTTAGGCTCATTCAAGTCCGGTTTTGGAGTTTAATCCCCGCTTTCAAAATACTTGCTATTGTTGACATTACTAAAACTGCATAGACTTTTATGTTTCAGTTTTACAGGTAGGCTATTTGCATGCAAAACATGCAATCAACCATTTTACACTAAATGTCTTGGTTGGGAACTGTCCACATGTACAGTACTGTTCACAGTCATAAGCATTCCAGTAAAAAGCTAATCAGTTTTTATTCCTTTTACTACAGGAGGTACAGTAGAAACACGGTTTGAACAGAAAAAGCTTTACAGTATTGCTTACAGTGAACAAAATATCCATGAAACACACAAGAGCATTCTGAACAAAAAAAAACAACAGCAAATTGGGGGGTGGGGGGGAGTTATC